>NW_026551417.1:0-94418 GCF_027596085.1 Anoplopoma fimbria | reverse complement strand
GTTCCCATGTCAGTATTCTAGTGCAGAGGAGGAGGATGCAGAGGAGGAGGATAAGGATGTGTTTGTTCTGCATGTTCGAGGTCGTGAGCGTTACGAAATGTTGAAAAAAATCAACGATGGTCTGGAGTTGCTGGACAAAGAAAGCAAAATGAAGACAAAGGTGTCTGTCAAGCACGAGTTTGATCGGCCTTCCAGCGGGAAGAGACTCCTGCAAAGAGGAGAGAGGAGTGACAGCGAATGAGAAGTGTCTTGCTGAAGAAAATCAACGATGGTCTGGAGTTGCTGGACAAAGAAAGCAAAACAAAGACAAAGGTGTCTGTCAAGCACGAGTTTGATCGGCCTTCCAGCGGGAAGAGACTCCTGCAAAGAGGAGAGAGGAGTGACAGCGAATGAGAAGTGTCTTGCTGTTTTTTTACGTTTGCGAATGAATAAAGGTTGAATAGATTATGCATAGGAGAGCAGGTCACACTGTAAGCAAGAGAATGCAGTCACTACTTACAACTGCCGGTGCCACGTCATTACACCTCAATACTGCACAGAAAATGTGGATGAGTGTGAGTTCATGCCGGTTAGACTGGAGACGACTGCAGTGAGAATCTCGACGACGGTGCCAGCGCGGCTTGTTACCATGGCGCCACCTGCCACGACCGCGTAGCCTCCTTCTTTTGCGAGTGTCCTCACGGGTGCACAGATTTGCTGTGCCACCTCGATGACGCCTGCATCAGCAATCCGTGTCAAAAGGGTTCCAACTGTGACACCAACCCCGTCAATGGCAAGGCGATCTGCACCTGTGAATGTGCTGAAGGTTATTCAGGACAGCACTGTGAGACCTCATCACCCTCTCTGTCTTACTGTAGCTGCCTTCCAGGTTTCACAGATCAGCACTGTGATCATAATATCGATGACTGTCCAGGCCACAACTGCCAGAACGGCGGTGTGTGTGAATGGAAGTC
The DNA here is from genome assembly GCF_027596085.1 of Anoplopoma fimbria. Taxonomy (NCBI): domain Eukaryota; kingdom Metazoa; phylum Chordata; class Actinopteri; order Perciformes; family Anoplopomatidae; genus Anoplopoma; species Anoplopoma fimbria. The sequence goes on along the minus strand of NW_026551417.1, from coordinate 93,465 downwards.
AATACCTACAACTGCCGGTGCCACGTCATTACAGGGAGAACACATATATTTGTGCTTGCCCCAAAGGCACAATGTGTAACATCAACATTGACGACTGCGCCATCAACTGTGACATCAATAACAACGAGTGTGAGTCCAACCCACTGCACATGCAGAGCTGGCTTCACTGGACCTAACTGCCAAACCAACATCAACGAGTGTGCCTGTGAGATCCTGCTGGCACCCTGCAGCCCCAGACCCTGTAAAAACGGTGGAGTGTGTAAGGAAGCTGAAGACTACTAGAGCTTCTCCTGCATCTGCCCTGAAGGATGGCAAGGTCAAACATGTGAGATCGACATCAACGAATGTGTGAAGTCCCTGCCGCAGCGGTGCCGTCTGCCATAACACCATGGGTGGTTACCAAGAAAGAAAGCAAAACGAAGACAAAGGTGTCTGTCAAGCACGAGTTTGATCGGCCTTCCAGCGGGAAGAGACTCCTGCAAAGAGGAGAGAGGAGAGAGGAGTGACAGCGATTGACTTGCTGAAGCAAATGGTCTGGAGTTGCTGGACAAAGAAAGCAAAACGAAGACAAAGGTGTCTGTCAAGCACGAGTTTGATCGGCCTTCCAGCGGGAAGAGACTCCTGCAAAGAGGAGAGAGGAGAGAGGAGTGACAGCAAAACGAAGACAAAGGTGTCTGTCAAGCACGAGTTTGATCGGCCTTCCAGCGGGAAGAGACTCCTGCAAAGAGGAGAGAGGAGTGACAGCGACTGAGAAGTCCTGTAAAGCGGCTGTAAGAGGTTAAACTGTGCATGAAACAGGGGTGGGACTTGGAATTAGGAGGGACTGCATTATTTTTAGTCTGATTAGGTCGAGTCAAACTGAGGAGATTGTTTCTTGGTTTTCCATCAACTTTTGTTTTTATGTTTTGTCAAAATAGTAATTATGATCTTGAGAAGCAGCTTTGTAGCTCGTATTTGAGCACGTTCCCATGTCAGTATTCTAGTGCAGAGGAGGAGGATGCAGAGGAGGAGGATAAGGATGTGTTTGTTCTGCATGTTCGAGGTCAGAGGAGGAAAAAATCAACGATGAGTTGCTGGAGAGGAGGAGGATAAGGATGTGTTTGTTTGCTGCATGTTGGAGTTGCTGGACAAAGGTGTCTGTCAAGCACGAGTTTGATCGGCCTTCCAGCGGGAAATGTTGAAAAAAATCAACGATGGTCTGGAGTTGCTGGACAAAGAAAGCAAAATGAAGACAAAGGTGTCTGTCAAGCACGAGTTTGATCGGCCTTCCAGCGGGAAGAGACTCCTGCAAAGAGGAGAGAGGAGTGACAAATGAGAAGTGTCTTGCTGAAGAAAATCAACGATGGTCTGGAGTTGACAAAGAAAGCAAAACAAATGAGAAGTGTCTTGCTGTTTTTTTTTTTACGTTTGCGAATGAATAAAGGTTGAATAGATTATGCATAGGAGAGCAGGTCACACTGTAAGCAAGAGAATGCAGTCACTACTTACAACTGCCGGTGCCACGTCATTACACCTCAATACTGCACAGAAAATGTGGATGAGTGTGAGTTCATGCCGGTTAGACTGGAGACGACTGCAGTGAGAATCTCGACGACGGTGCCAGCGCGCTTTGTTACCATGGCGCCACCTGCCACGACCGCGTAGCCTCCTTCTTTTGCGAGTGTCCTCACGGGTGCACAGATTTGCTGTGCCACCTCGATGACGCCTGCATCAGCAATCCGTGTCAAAAGGGTTCCAACTGTGACACCAACCCCGTCAATGGCAAGGCGATCTGCACCTGTGAATGTGCTGAAGGTTATTCAGGACAGCACTGTGAGACCTCATCACCCTCTCTGTCTTACTGTAGCTGCCTTCCAGGTTTCACAGATCAGCACTGTGATCATAATATCGATGACTGTCCAGGCCACAACTGCCAGAACGGCGGTGTGTGTGAATGGAGTCAATACCTACAACTGCCGGTGCCACGTCATTACAGGGAGAACACATATATTTGTGCTTGCCCCAAAGGCACAATGTGTAACATCAACATTGACGACTGCGCCATCAACTGTGACATCAATAACAACGAGTGTGAGTCCAACCCACTGCACATGCAGAGCTGGCTTCACTGGACCTAACTGCCAAACCAACATCAACGAGTGTGCCTGTGAGATCCTGCTGGCACCCTGCAGCCCCAGACCCTGTAAAAACGGTGGAGTGTGTAAGGAAGCTGAAGACTACTAGAGCTTCTCCTGCATCTGCCCTGAAGGATGGCAAGGTCAAACATGTGAGATCGACATCAACGAATGTGTGAAGTCCCTGCCGCAGCGGTGCCGTCTGCCATAACACCATGGGTGGTTACCAAGAAAGAAAGCAAAACGAAGACAAAGGTGTCTGTCAAGCACGAGTTTGATCGGCCTTCCAGCGGGAAGAGACTCCTGCAAAGAGGAGAGAGGAGAGAGGAGTGACAGCGATTGAGAAGTGTCTTGCTGAAAAACGATGGTCTGGAGTTGCTGGACAAAGAAAGCAAAACGAAGACAAAGGTGTCTGTCAAGCACGAGTTTGATCGGCCTTCCAGCGGGAAGAGACTCCTGCAAAGAGGAGAGAGGAGAGAGGAGTGACAAAGAAAGCAAAACGAAGAAACAAAGACAAAGGTGTCTGTCAAGCACGAGTTTGATCGGCCTTCCAGCGGGAAGAGACTCCTGCAAAGAGGAGAGAGGAGAGAGGAGTGACAGCAAAACGAAGACAAAGGTGTCTGTCAAGCACGAGTTTGATCGGCCTTCCAGCGGGAAGAGACTCCTGCAAAGAGGAGAGAGGAGTGACAGCGACTGAGAAGTCCTGTAAAGCGGCTGTAAGAGGTTAAACTTTGCATGAAACAGGATATCGGGGTGGGACTTGGAATTAGGAGGGACTGCATTATTTTTAGTCTGATTAGGTCGAGTCAAACTGAGGAGATTGTTTCTTGGTTTTCCATCAACTTTTGTTTTTATGTTTTGTCAAAATAGTAATTATGATCTTGAGAAGCAGCTTTGTAGCTCGTATTTGAGCACGTTCCCATGTCAGTATTCTAGTGCAGAGGAGGAGGATGCAGAGGAGGGAGGATAAGGATGTGTTTGTTCTGCATGTTCGAGCGTTACGTGTTGAAAAAATCAACGATGGTCTGGAGTTGCTGGACAAAGAAAGCAAAATGAAGACAAAGGTGTTGTCAAAAAAGCGGGAAGAGACTCAAAGAGGAGAGAGGAGTGACAGCGATGGTCTGGAAGTTGGTCTGGACAAAGAAAGCAAAATGAAGACAAAGGTGTCTGTCAAGCACGAGTTTGATCGGCCTTCCAGCGGGAAGAGACTCCTGCAAAGAGGAGAGAGGAGTGACAGCGAATGAGAAGTGTCTTGCTGTTTTTTTACGTTTGCGAATGAATAAAGGTTGAATAGATTATGCATAGGAGAGCAGGTCACACTGTAAGCAAGAGAATGCAGTCACTACTTACAACTGCCGGTGCCACGTCATTACACCTCAATACTGCACAGAAAATGTGGATGAGTGTGAGTTCATGCCGGTTAGACTGGAGACGACTGCAGTGAGAATCTCGACGACGGTGCCAGCGCGGCTTGTTACCATGGCGCCACCTGCCACGACCGCGTAGCCTCCTTCTTTTGCGAGTGTCCTCACGGGTGCACAGATTTGCTGTGCCACCTCGATGACGCCTGCATCAGCAATCCGTGTCAAAAGGGTTCCAACTGTGACACCAACCCCGTCAATGGCAAGGCGATCTGCACCTGTGAATGTGCTGAAGGTTATTCAGGACAGCACTGTGAGACCTCATCACCCTCTCTGTCTTACTGTAGCTGCCTTCCAGGTTTCACAGATCAGCACTGTGATCATAATATCGATGACTGTCCAGGCCACAACTGCCAGAACGGCGGTGTGTGTGAATGAAGTCAATACCTACAACTGCCGGTGCCACGTCATTACAGGGAGAACACATATATTTGTGCTTGCCCCAAAGGCACAATGTGTAACATCAACATTGACGACTGCGCCATCAACTGTGACATCAATAACAACGAGTGTGAGTCCAACCCACTGCACATGCAGAGCTGGCTTCACTGGACCTAACTGCCAAACCAACATCAACGAGTGTGCCTGTGAGATCCTGCTGGCACCCTGCAGCCCCAGACCCTGTAAAAACGGTGGAGTGTGTAAGGAAGCTGAAGACTACTAGAGCTTCTCCTGCATCTGCCCTGAAGGATGGCAAGGTCAAACATGTGAGATCGACATCAACGAATGTGTGAAGTCCCTGCCGCAGCGGTGCCGTCTGCCATAACACCATGGGTGGTTACCAAGAAAGAAAGCAAAACGAAGACAAAGGTGTCTGTCAAGCACGAGTTTGATCGGCCTTCCAGCGGGAAGAGACTCCTGCAAAGAGGAGAGAGGAGAGAGGAGTGACAGCAAAAGTGTCTTGCTGAAGAAAATCAACGATGGTCTGGAGTTGCTGGACAAAGAAAGCAAAACGAAGACAAAGGTGTCTGTCAAGCACGAGTTTGATCGGCCTTCCAGCGGGAAGAGACTCCTGCAAAGAGGAGAGAGGACAGCAAAACGAGAAGCACGAGTTTGATCGGCCTTCCAGCGGGAAGAGACTCCTGCAAAGAGTGACTTTGCATGAGGATATCGGGGTGGGACTTGGAAAGGAGGGACTGCAATTTTTAGTCTGATTAGGTCGAGTCAAACTGAAGATTGTTTCTTGGTTTTCCATCAACTTTTGGTGTCTGATCAAAGCACTTTGAGTTTGATCGGCCTTCCAGCGGGAAGAGACTCCTGCAAAGAGGTCTGGAGTTGCTGGACAAAGAAAGCAAAATGAAGACAAAGGTGTCTGTCAAGCACGAGTTTGATCGGCCTTCCAGCGGGAAGAGACTCCTGCAAAGAGGAGAGAGGAGTGACAGCGAATGAGAAGTGTCTTGCTGAAGAAAATCAACGATGGTCTGGAACAAAGAAAGCAAAACGAAGACAAAGGTGTCTGTCAAGCACGAGTTTGATCGGCCTTCCAGCGGGAAGAGACTCCTGCAAAGAGAGAGAGGAGTGGACCCTGAGAGAAGTCCTGTAAAGCGGCTGTAAGAGGTTAAACTTTGCATGAAACAGGATATCGACTTGGAATTAGGAGGGACTGCATTATTTTTAGTCTGATTAGGTCGAGTCAGCGAATGAGAAGTGTCTTGCTGTTTTTTTACGTTTGCGAATGAATAAAGGTTGAATAGATTATGCATAGGAGAGCAGGTCACACTGTAAGCAAGAGAATGCAGTCACTACTTACAACTGCCGGTGCCACGTCATTACACCTCAATACTGCACAGAAAATGTGGATGAGTGTGAGTTCATGCCGGTTAGACTGGAGACGACTGCAGTGAGAATCTCGACGACGGTGCCAGCGCAGCTTGTTACCATGGCGCCACCTGCCACGACCGCGTAGCCTCCTTCTTTTGCGAGTGTCCTCACGGGTGCACAGATTTGCTGTGCCACCTCGATGACGCCTGCATCAGCAATCCGTGTCAAAAGGGTTCCAACTGTGACACCAACCCCGTCAATGGCAAGGCGATCTGCACCTGTGAATGTGCTGAAGGTTATTCAGGACAGCACTGTGAGACCTCATCACCCTCTCTGTCTTACTGTAGCTGCCTTCCAGGTTTCAGATCAGCACTGTGATCATAATATCGATGACTGTCCAGGCCACAACTGCCAGAACGGCGGTGTGTGTGAATGGAGTCAATACCTACAACTGCCGGTGCCACGTCATTACAGGGAGAACACATATATTTGTGCTTGCCCCAAAGGCACAATGTGTAACATCAACATTGACGACTGCGCCATCAACTGTGACATCAATAACAACGAGTGTGAGTCCAACCCACTGCACATGCAGAGCTGGCTTCACTGGACCTAACTGCCAAACCAACATCAACGAGTGTGCCTGTGAGATCCTGCTGGCACCCTGCAGCCCCAGACCCTGTAAAAACGGTGGAGTGTGTAAGGAAGCTGAAGACTACTAGAGCTTCTCCTGCATCTGCCCTGAAGGATGGCAAGGTCAAACATGTGAGATCGACATCAACGAATGTGTGAAGTCCCTGCCGCAGCGGTGCCGTCTGCCATAACACCATGGGTGGTTACCAAGAAAGAAAGCAAAACGAACGAGACAAAGGTGTCTGTCAAGCACGAGTTTGATCGGCCTTCCAGCGGGAAGAGACTCCTGCAAAGAGGAGAGAGGAGAGAGGAGTGACAGCAAAAAGAAAATCAACGATGGTCTGAAAAGACAAAACGAAGACAAAGGTGTCTGTCAAGCACGAGTTTGATCTTCCAGTCCTGCAAAGAGGAGAGAGGAGAGAGGAGTGACAGCAAAACGAAGACAAAGGTGTCTGTCAAGCACGAGTTTGATCGGCCTTCCAGCGGGAAGAGACTCCTGCAAAGAGGAGAGAGGAGAGAGGAGTGACAGCAAAACGAAGACAAAGGTGTCTGTCAAGCACGAGTTTGATCGGCCTTCCAGCGGGAAGAGACTCCTGCAAAGAGGAGAGAGGAGTGACAGCGACTGAGAAGTCCTGTAAAGCGGCTGTAAGAGGTTAAACTTTGCATGAAACAGGATATCGGGGTGGGACTTGGAATTAGGAGGGACTGCATTATTTTTAGTCTGATTAGGTCGAGTCAAACTGAGGAGATTGTTTCTTGGTTTTCCATCAACTTTTGTTTTTATGTTTTGTCAAAATAGTAATTATGATCTTGAGAAGCAGCTTTGTAGCTCGTATTTGAGCACGTTCCCATGTCAGTATTCTAGTGCAGAGGAGGAGGATGCAGAGGAGGAGGATAAGGATGTGTTTGTTCTGCATGTTCGAGGTCGTGAGCGTTACGAAATGTTGAAAAAAATCAACGATGGTCTGGAGTTGCTGGACAAAGAAAGCAAAATGAAGACAAAGGTGTCTGTCAAGCACGAGTGTTGATCGGCCTTCCAGCGGGAAGAGACTCCTGCAAAGAGGAGAGAGGAGTGACAGCGAATGAGAAGTGTCTTGCAACGATGGTCTGGAGTTGCTGGACAAAGAAAGCAAAACAAAGACAAAGGTGTCTGTCAAGCACGAGTTTGATCGGCCTTCCAGCGGGAAGAGACTCCTGCAAAGAGGAGAGAGGAGTGACAGCGAATGAGAAGTGTCTTGCTGTTTTTTTACGTTTGCGAATGAATAAAGGTTGAATAGATTATGCATAGGAGAGCAGGTCACACTGTAAGCAAGAGAATGCAGTCACTACTTACAACTGCCGGTGCCACGTCATTACACCTCAATACTGCACAGAAAATGTGGATGAGTGTGAGTTCATGCCGGTTAGACTGGAGACGACTGCAGTGAGAATCTCGACGACGGTGCCAGCGCGGCTTGTTACCATGGCGCCACCTGCCACGACCGCGTAGCCTCCTTCTTTTGCGAGTGTCCTCACGGGTGCACAGATTTGCTGTGCCACCTCGATGACGCCTGCATCAGCAATCCGTGTCAAAAGGGTTCCAACTGTGACACCAACCCCGTCAATGGCAAGGCGATCTGCACCTGTGAATGTGCTGAAGGTTATTCAGGACAGCACTGTGAGACCTCATCACCCTCTCTGTCTTACTGTAGCTGCCTTCCAGGTTTCACAGATCAGCACTGTGATCATAATATCGATGACTGTCCAGGCCACAACTGCCAGAACGGCGGTGTGTGTGAATGAAGTCAATACCTACAACTGCCGGTGCCACGTCATTACAGGGAGAACACATATTTTGTGCTTGCCCCAAAGGCACAATGTGTAACATCAACATTGACGACTGCGCCATCAACTGTGACATCAATAACAACGAGTGTGAGTCCAACCCACTGCACATGCAGAGCTGGCTTCACTGGACCTAACTGCCAAACCAACATCAACGAGTGTGCCTGTGAGATCCTGCTGGCACCCTGCAGCCCCAGACCCTGTAAAAACGGTGGAGTGTGTAAGGAAGCTGAAGACTACTAGAGCTTCTCCTGCATCTGCCCTGAAGGATGGCAAGGTCAAACATGTGAGATCGACATCAACGAATGTGTGAAGTCCCTGCCGCAGCGGTGCCGTCTGCCATAACACCATGGGTGGTTACCAAGAAAGAAAGCAAAACGAAGACAAAGGTGTCTGTCAAGCACGAGTTTGATCGGCCTTCCAGCGGGAAGAGACTCCTGCAAAGAGGAGAGAGGAGACAGCGGAGAAGTGACAGCAAAAAGAAAGCGAAGACAAAGGTGTCTGTCAAGCACGAGTTTCGGCCTTCCAGCGGGAAGAGACTCCTGCAAAGAGGAGAGAGGAGAGAGGAGTGACAGCAAAACGAAGACAAAGGTGTCTGTCAAGCACGAGTTTGATCGGCCTTCCAGCGGGAAGAGACTCCTGCAAAGAGGAGAGAGGAGTGACAGCAAAACGACTGAGAAGTCCAGCGGGAAGAGACTCCTGCAAAGAGGAGAGAGGAGTGACAGCGACTGAGAAGTCCTGTAAAGCGGCTGTAAGAGGTTAAACTTTGCATGAAACAGGATATCGGGGTGGGACTTGGAATTAGGAGGGACTGCATTATTTTTAGTCTGATTAGGTCGAGTCAAACTGAGGAGATTGTTTCTTGGTTTTCCATCAACTTTTGTTTTTATGTTTTGTCAAAATAGTAATTATGATCTTGAGAAGCAGCTTTGTAGCTCGTATTTGAGCACGTTCCCATGTCAGTATTCTAGTGCAGAGGAGGAGGATGCAGAGGAGGAGGATAAGGATGTGTTTGTTCTGCATGTTCGAGGTCGTGAGCGTTACGAAATGTTGAAAAAAATCAACGATGGTCTGGAGTTGCTGGACAAAGAAAGCAAAATGAAGACAAAGGTGTCTGTCAAGCACGAGTTTGATCGGCCTTCCAGCGGGAAGAGACTCCTGCAAAGAGGAGAGAGGAGTGACAAGTGTCTTGCTGAATGAAATCAAGTGTCTGGAGTTGCTGAAAAGAAAGAAAAAAGGTGTGTCAACGATGGTCTGGAGTTGCTGGACAAAGAAAGCAAAATGGTCTGGAGTTGCTGGAAAGACAAAGGTGTCTGTCAAGCACGAGTTTGATCGGCCTTCCAGCGGGAAGAGACTCCTGCAAAGAGGAGAGAGGAGTGACAGCGAATGAGAAGTGTCTTGCTGTTTTTTTACGTTTGCGAATGAATAAAGGTTGAATAGATTATGCATAGGAGAGCAGGTCACACTGTAAGCAAGAGAATGCAGTCACTACTTACAACTGCCGGTGCCACGTCATTACACCTCAATACTGCACAGAAAATGTGGATGAGTGTGAGTTCATGCCGGTTAGACTGGAGACGACTGCAGTGAGAATCTCGACGACGGTGCCAGCGCGCTTGTTGTTACCATGGCGCCACCTGCCACGACCGCGTAGCCTCCTTCTTTTGCGAGTGTCCTCACGGGTGCACAGATTTGCTGTGCCACCTCGATGACGCCTGCATCAGCAATCCGTGTCAAAAGGGTTCCAACTGTGACACCAACCCCGTCAATGGCAAGGCGATCTGCACCTGTGAATGTGCTGAAGGTTATTCAGGACAGCACTGTGAGACCTCATCACCCTCTCTGTCTTACTGTAGCTGCCTTCCAGGTTTCACAGATCAGCACTGTGATCATAATATCGATGACTGTCCAGGCCACAACTGCCAGAACGGCGGTGTGTGTGAATGAAGTCAATACCTACAACTGCCGGTGCCACGTCATTACAGGGAGAACACATATATTTGTGCTTGCCCCAAAGGCACAATGTGTAACATCAACATTGACGACTGCGCCATCAACTGTGACATCAATAACAACGAGTGTGAGTCCAACCCACTGCACATGCAGAGCTGGCTTCACTGGACCTAACTGCCAAACCAACATCAACGAGTGTGCCTGTGAGATCCTGCTGGCACCCTGCAGCCCCAGACCCTGTAAAAACGGTGGAGTGTGTAAGGAAGCTGAAGACTACTAGAGCTTCTCCTGCATCTGCCCTGAAGGATGGCAAGGTCAAACATGTGAGATCGACATCAACGAATGTGTGAAGTCCCTGCCGCAGCGGTGCCGTCTGCCATAACACCATGGGTGGTTACCAAGAAAGAAAGCAAAACGAAGACAAAGGTGTCTGTCAAGCACGAGTTTGATCGGCCTTCCAGCGGGAAGAGACTCCTGCAAAGAGGAGAGAGGAGAGAGGAGTGACAGCAAAACGAAGACAAAGGTGTCTGTCAAGCACGAGTTTGATCGGCCTTCCAGCGGGAAGAGACTCCTGCAAAGAGGAGAGAGGAGAGAGGAGTGACAGCAAAACGAAGACAAAGGTGTCTGTCAAGCACGAGTTTGATCGGCCTTCCAGCGGGAAGAGACTCCTGCAAAGAGGAGAGAGGAGTGACAGCGACTGAGAAGTCCTGTAAAGCGGCTGTAAGAGGTTAAACTTTGCATGAAACAGGATATCGGGGTGGGACTTGGAATTAGGAGGGACTGCATTATTTTTAGTCTGATTAGGTCGAGTCAAACTGAGGAGATTGTTTCTTGGTTTTCCATCAACTTTTGTTTTTATGTTTTGTCAAAATAGTAATTATGATCTTGAGAAGCAGCTTTGTAGCTCGTATTTGAGCACGTTCCCATGTCAGTATTCTAGTGCAGAGGAGGAGGATGCAGAGGAGGAGGATAAGGATGTGTTTGTTCTGCATGTTCGAGGTCGTGAGCGTTACGAAATGTTGAAAAAAATCAACGATGGTCTGGAGTTGCTGGACAAAGAAAGCAAAATGAAGACAAAGGTGTCTGTCAAGCACGAGTTTGATCGGCCTTCCAGCGGGAAGAGACTCCTGCAAAGAGGAGAGAGGAGTGACAGTGAATGAGAAGTGTCTTGCTGAAGAAAATCAACGATGGTCTGGAGTTGCTGGACAAAGAAAGCAAAACAAAGACAAAGGTGTCTGTCAAGCACGAGTTTGATCGGCCTTCCACTCCTGCAAAGGGAAGAGGAGCTCCTGCAAATGAGAAGTGTCTTGCTGCCTCCTTCTTTGCGAAGTGTCCTGAAAGATGGTGCAGAGAGGAGACAGTCACTGACTGTAAAGCGGCTGTAAGAGGTTAAACTTTGCATGAAACAGGATATCGGGGTGGGACTTGGAATTAGGACCTCACTGCATTATTTTTAGTCTGATTAGGTCGAGTCAAACTGAGGAGATTGTTTCTTGGTTTTCCATCAACTTTTGTTTTTATGTTTTGTCAAAATAGTAATTATGATCTTGAGAAGCAGCTTTGTAGCTCTTTCCCATGTCAGTATTCTAGTGCAGAGGAGGAGGATGCAGAGGAGGAGGATAAGGATGTGTTTGTTCTGCATGTTCGAGGTCGTGAGCGTTGCAAAGAGGAGAGAGGAGTGACAGAAATGTTGAAAAAATCAACGATGGTCTGGAGTTGCTGGACAAAGAAAGCAAAACAAAGACAAAGGTGTCTGTCAAGCACGAGTTTGATCGGCCTTCCAGCGGGAAGAGACTCCTGCAAAGAGGAGAGAGGAGTGACAGCGAATGAGAAGTGTCTTGCTGTTTTTTTACGTTTGCGAATGAATAAAGGTTGAATAGATTATGCATAGGAGAGCAGGTCACACTGTAAGCAAGAGAATGCAGTCACTACTTACAACTAGAGGTCGACCGATTACAGGTGAACCATGTATCGGTGCCGATAAATTGTCATTGTTTAATCTATCGGCATCAATGGCCGATATCTGTGTTTAGTAGCAATTTATAGTCAGGCATGTCAGACGGGCAGCCCCGTGTTATTGGTACCGGCAGAACGCATGTGAAGGACCCCAACCCAAAACTTGTAATCCTGGGAGATAAGGTAAGGCTTAAATTCTGCTATTTCAAAGTTGTATGGTGGTAACATATTTACTAGGTTATATATGTTACAAGTGTGAAACTATGAAGTGTTGCTTCACTAAAAAAAAAAAAAAAAAAAAACGAAAAGCATTGAACCGTCGAGAGCTGTAACCTAAGGCTACAGCTGATTGAGTTCACAGGCTCACAGTTAACTTGTCCTTGCTGTTAGCTTGAAGGACTTTACTGAAATCTAGTAGCAGCTTGCTTGCTGCAGTAATATGTTGGCCCAAATGTTATGAGTTCTGCTTAAATTTTCCTGTATTGGAGTCGAAAAATGTCCCTCTGTTCGTGGGGTGGAAGGCGTCATTATGTTGCGCTGCGAGTTTGATGCCTCCGCCAGCTCACAGACAGCTCCGTGCTTGGAGACACAGAGCAGCCATGGAGCAGCTCAAACGGTGTATGACATTTGTTCAGAAGCGTGGTTTAGGTGACGCAGACAATAGCCGAGTTTCCAACTTATTTACATCAAAGAAAATTCACCTCAAGAACATGCGCAGCTGCGTGTGTTTCTATCAACGTGTTTGCGAATAAAAATGGATCTTAAGCCTGATGTGAAGTGACGTGTTCAGACCAATGTCTGTATATAGCCTACGTCCACAGTAAAGTAGTATAACGTTAATAGTCAAGAATGTGAGAAATCACAAAGGGTTTAGCATTGCCCTTGCAAGTCTGTGCATCATGACAGTTATTTTGTTATTTATGTATTTGTGTGATTACTGCTAGATTATGGTAATTTGGTTTTAAAAGTCTGATTAAGTTAAAAACAAAAACAACACATAAGACAAAGGTTTTGTTTCTTTTACGCATTTTTCTAAATTAGTGTGTAATTGTTTTAATGTGAATAGAATATTGGAGTTGTACACTGACTTGAGGATGTCTGTTTCTTCTGTGTAGAAATTGCTGTCTGATGGCAGAACAAAAATCAAATCCAGTGTGGCAGCATTTCACAGAGCCAACACCAGGGAAAGGCAAGTGCAATATCTGCAATGGACTGGTGAGCTTGGGGGTCTGAAAAAGGTAAAAAGAAAAACACCACAAATTTGTGGAGTCACCTGAGAGATTGTTGTGCATCAAGATCAGTGTCTGTCAAGCCACGGTCCACACAGGGAAGAGACTCCTGCAAAGAAAGTCACCTCCAAGCTTCTGTGACAAGCAAAGTCAAGCCCACTTGAAAGATGCAAAAGGAAAAAGAAGAAGCAGCTGCCTCTACAGCCAACGTATCTCAGCCAACTGTAATGGACATGTTTGATGCCCAACGTAAATGGCAGAATTCAGATCCCAGGTCAAAAAAACTTGACACTTTAGTTACAGAAATGATTGCCACAGATAATCAGCCGTTTTCATTTGTCTCAGGTATTGGTTTGAGGCTGGTGGCTGCAATGGAGCCCAGATACAAACTAAAAACTGAGAAGCACTACCGCACTGATGTTCTAGATGGTATCATTACGAAAGTGGAGAAGAAAATAAAAACACTCATTGCAGAGGATGCTGGCCCTTTTTGTCTTTCACAACAGACTGTTGGTCAGGGGACACTGAAGCACTGATGAGTCTAACATGTCATTTCATTGATGACAACTGGGAAAGGAAACAAGTCATCCTAAATGCCAAGGCAATGTCTGGCTCCCACACTGGGGAGTACATCAGCAACATGTTCATCAGCATGCTGAAGCACTGGGACATCAGCCATGACAGAGTTGTGCTAGTGCTCCGTGACAGTGGTGCTAACATGGTAAAAGGCCTCAGACTGACAGACGTACCTGATCTCAGCTGCAGTGCACACACTATACAGCTTGTGGTGAACGATGGGATCAACAGTCAGCGAGTGGTGCTGGACGTTAATGCCAAGTTAAAGACCATAGCCAAACATTTCAACCACTCCGTGCTGGCAAAGCAGCATCTGAAAGATATTCAAAAAGAACTGGACTTCCCCAGCACAGTCTCATTCAGTCTGAACCCAATCGCTGGAACTCAACACTCCACATGATGCAGAGGATGCTGGAGCAGAAACGCGCTGTGAACATCTATGCTGGAGAATATGGAAAATTTGCTACTGCCAACAGCAGATCAATGGGACATCATTGCCAATTTGATTGACACACTGGAACCAGTTGAGGAAGTTACCCTCAAATGAGATCAGAACTGCAGGTCAGAGGCTATCTCCAGTGTCATCCCAAGCATTGCAGTGCTGAAAATGTTGCTTCAGTCAGAGGGTCCTAACACAAGGGGCATAAAAACTCTGAGGGAGACGATGCTGCAAAGTTTGGAGAAAAGGTTCGCAAAAATCGAGGAGACCAAATGTTTGGTTTTAGCAACGCTGCTGGATCCTGCTACAAGAATCATGTCTTTGCCATGGACACACTGGCCAAGGCAAAACAGTGGATGCAAGAAGAGCATGCCATTGTGTCTGAGCAACTGAACATAGCCACCACGGAAGACCAAGGACCAGATCCGAAACAGAGAAGGGTGGGAGAGGAAGAATCACCTGGTGCCTCCAGTGCTCTCGAACAGATGTATGCCAACATCTTAGGGCCTCATGGAAGTACTGCTGAGGAGACTGATGATGAGCAAATTGAGCATCACATCTCTGAGCAGCTGAAGCAGTACCTCCGTGAGCCTTTGATTGACAGACAGACTGGTCAGCCACTGGAATGGTGGAAACAGAACACATCCCGCCTACACCTACTTGCACAACTGGCTAGAAAATTCCTCTGTCCACCCCCATCCTCTGTTCCTAGTGAGAGAGTTTTTAGTGTCATTGGGAATATTTATGATGATAAAAGAAGCAGACTAACTGGAGAACATGCTGAACAGTTGTGTTTCCTGTCATGACAACCTACGGTTCTTAAACTGGGAGTACTGAAAGCACTTTCAGAAGTGAGGAAGACTCAGGCACTGCATGTTTACAATAATTTCCTGTAAAACTTCTTCAATGTTTTCATACATTTTCTTAAAAACAATTTGGAATATGCTGCTGTTTTATGCTGCTCAGGGAAGCTGTTTTATGCTTCTCAGGGAAGCTGTTTTATGCTGCTCAGGGAAGCTGTTTTATGCTGCTCAGTTGTTTACTTGAGGTTCTGTTTTATATACAAATTATATTCTGTTTTATATACAAATGTTTGTTTTACATGTTTTATGTTCTGTTTTATATACACAGCACTTTAAACTGTGTCAAATGTCATTTTCATTTTGTTGCTGGTTGCTAGTGTGTTTGCAGTACTACTGTTTATTTTTTATGTAACATATTTTTATATTTTCCAAGTTAATTTATTTTTATATTTTCCAAGGGAATTTATTTTATTTAAAGAAATATTTATTGAATTTTTCTTTAAATGAATATTTCAGTTAACTTGCTGAAAAAAAACTGATGGTCTGGAGTTGCTGGACAAAGAAATGTTAAAAAAAGACAAAGGTGTCTGTCAAGCACGAGTTTGATCGGCCTTCCAGCGGGAAGAGACTCCTGCAAAGAGGAGAGAGGAGAGAGGAGTGACAGCGAATGAGAAGTGTCTTGCTGTTTTTTTACGTTTGCGAATGAATAAAGGTTGAATAGATTATGCATAGGAGAGCAGGTCACACTGTAAGCAAGAGAATGCAGTCACTACTTACAACTGCCGGTGCCACGTCATTACACCTCAATACTGACAGAAAATGTGGATGAGTGTGAGTTCATGCCGGTTAGACTGGAGACGACTGCAGTGAGAATCTCGACGACGGTGCCAGCGCGGCTTGTTACCATGGCGCCACCTGCCACGACCGCGTAGCCTCCTTCTTTTGCGAGTGTCCTCACGGGTGCACAGATTTGCTGTGCCACCTCGATGACGCCTGCATCAGCAATCCGTGTCAAAAGGGTTCCAACTGTGACACCAACCCCGTCAATGGCAAGGCGATCTGCACCTGTGAATGTGCTGAAGGTTATTCAGGACAGCACTGTGAGACCTCATCACCCTCTCTGTCTTACTGTAGCTGCCTTCCAGGTTTCACAGATCAGCACTGTGATCATAATATCGATGACTGTCCAGGCCACAACTGCCAGAACGGCGGTGTGTGTGAATGAAGTCAATACCTACAACTGCCGGTGCCACGTCATTACAGGGAGAACACATATATTTGTGCTTGCCCCAAAGGCACAATGTGTAACATCAACATTGACGACTGCGCCATCAACTGTGACATCAATAACAACGAGTGTGAGTCCAACCCACTGCACATGCAGAGCTGGCTTCACTGGACCTAACTGCCAAACCAACATCAACGAGTGTGCCTGTGAGATCCTGCTGGCACCCTGCAGCCCCAGACCCTGTAAAAACGGTGGAGTGTGTAAGGAAGCTGAAGACTACTAGAGCTTCTCCTGCATCTGCCCTGAAGGATGGCAAGGTCAAACATGTGAGATCGACATCAACGAATGTGTGAAGTCCCTGCCGCAGCGGTGCCGTCTGCCATAACACCATGGGTGGTTACCAAGAAAGAAAGCAAAACGAAGACAAAGGTGTCTGTCAAGCACGAGTTTGATCGGCCTTCCAGCGGGAAGAGACTCCTGCAAAGAGGAGAGAGGAGAGAGGAGTGACAGCGATTGAGAAGTGTCTTGCTGAAGAAAATCAACGATGGTCTGGAGTTGCTGGACAAAGAAAGCAAAACGAAGACAAAGGTGTCTGTCAAGCACGAGTTTGATCGGCCTTCCAGCGGGAAGAGACTCCTGCAAAGAGGAGAGAGGAGAGAGGAGTGACAGCAAAACGAAGACAAAGGTGTCTGTCAAGCACGAGTTTGATCGGCCTTCCAGCGGGAAGAGACTCCTGCAAAGAGGAGAGAGGAGTGACAGCGACTGAGAAGTCCTGTAAAGCGGCTGTAAGAGGTTAAACTTTGCATGAAACAGGATATCGGGGTGGGACTTGGAATTAGGAGGGACTGCATTATTTTTAGTCTGATTAGGTCGAGTCAAACTGAGGAGATTGTTTCTTGGTTTTCCATCAACTTTTGTTTTTATGTTTTGTCAAAATAGTAATTATGATCTTGAGAAGCAGCTTTGTAGCTCGTATTTGAGCACGTTCCCATGTCAGTATTCTAGTGCAGAGGAGGAGGATGCAGAGGAGGAGGATAAGGATGTGTTTGTTCTGCATGTTCGAGGTCGTGAGCGTTACGAAATGTTGAAAAAAATCAACGATGGTCTGAAAAAAAAATCAACGATGGTCTGGAGTTGCTGGACAAAGAAAGCAAAATGAAGACAAAGGTGTCTGTCAAGCACGAGTTTGATCGGCCTTCCAGCGGGAAGAGACTCCTGCAAAGAGGAGAGAGGAGTGACAGCGAATGAGAAGTGTCTTGCTGTTTTTTTACGTTTGCGAATGAATAAAGGTTGAATAGATTATGCATAGGAGAGCAGGTCACACTGTAAGCAAGAGAATGCAGTCACTACTTACAACTGCCGGTGCCACGTCATTACACCTCAATACTGCACAGAAAATGTGGATGAGTGTGAGTTCATGCCGGTTAGACTGGAGACGACTGCAGTGAGAATCTCGACGACGGTGCCAGCGCGGCTTGTTACCATGGCGCCACCTGCCACGACCGCGTAGCCTCCTTCTTTTGCGAGTGTCCTCACGGGTGCACAGATTTGCTGTGCCACCTCGATGACGCCTGCATCAGCAATCCGTGTCAAAAGGGTTCCAACTGGACACCAACCCCGTCAATGGCAAGGCGATCTGCACCTGTGAATGTGCTGAAGGTTATTCAGGACAGCACTGTGAGACCTCATCACCCTCTCTGTCTTACTGTAGCTGCCTTCCAGGTTTCACAGATCAGCACTGTGATCATAATATCGATGACTGTCCAGGCCACAACTGCCAGAACGGCGGTGTGTGTGAATGAAGTCAATACCTACAACTGCCGGTGCCACGTCATTACAGGGAGAACACATATATTTGTGCTTGCCCCAAAGGCACAATGTGTAACATCAACATTGACGACTGCGCCATCAACTGTGACATCAATAACAACGAGTGTGAGTCCAACCCACTGCACATGCAGAGCTGGCTTCACTGGACCTAACTGCCAAACCAACATCAACGAGTGTGCCTGTGAGATCCTGCTGGCACCCTGCAGCCCCAGACCCTGTAAAAACGGTGGAGTGTGTAAGGAAGCTGAAGACTACTAGAGCTTCTCCTGCATCTCTGAAGGATGGCAAGGTCAAACATGTGAGATCGACATCAACGAATGTGTGAAGTCCCTGCCGCAGCGGTGCCGTCTGCCATAACACCATGGGTGGTTACCAAGAAAGAAAGCAAAACGAAGACAAAGGTGTCTGTCAAGCACGAATCGTCAAACATGTGAGATCGACATCAACTTGAATGTGTGTCTGTCAATCGGCCTTCCAGCGGGAAGAGACTCCTGCAAAGAAAAATAGTAATTATGAGAAAGGAGGATGCGAGGAGAGGATAAGGATGTCTGTCAATGTTCACGTGAGTTTGATCGAAGAAAATCAACTGGTCTGGAGCGGGAAGAGACTCCTGCAAAGAGGAGAGATCGGAGAGAGGAAAGAAACACCATGACAAGCAAAACGAAGACAAAGGTGTCTGTCAAGCACGAGTTTGATCGGCCTTCCAGCGGGAAGAGACTCCTGCAAAGAGGAGAGAGGAGAGAGGAGTGACAGCAAAACGAAGACAAAGGTGTCTGTCAAGCACGAGTTTGATCGGCCTTCCAGCGGGTAAGAGGTTGCAGCAAACCAAATCCCTGCAGTAACGGCGGTCTTTGCCGCGATGGCATCAACACTTTCACGTGCACCTGTCTACCCGGGTTTTGTGGCTGCAGATGTGAGCAGGACATAAACGAGTGTGAAAGTAACCCCTTGTGAGGAGCGATCCAGAATGACTGTTGAGTCACTTGAATGTAATTCATCTGGGTCACTTAGCAGCTCAGGTTGGCACGTTGGCTCCTCGAGTCGGCGCCTCTTTGGATTGGTCTTTTGGGGAGATCTCACATTTTGCAATCTTTTGTAAAGCTGAGAGTACACAGTAACCTGTGACAAGAGAAATTCAAATAAATGATTCAAATATCAAACAAATACCAAACATGCACCTGGATGCTGCACCTGGATGCATTTGACCTACCCATGCATTCTTGCTGCTCAGGTCTCGGTCCTGCAGCATTGGGTAGTACAGCACTATTCTCTTTGCCATAGCTGTAATTTCCGGCTTTGACGGGTATCTGTCTCCGTCCCCCTTAGCCCTCAGGATTGCGATCATACTGGTCATGGTGTTTCGGATGAGCCGACATCTGAGGTCCTTCGACATTTGGCAGTTGCTCTCTTCACCGGTCTTCGCCAACTCAAAATATTGTTTTCGGACTTGCTCTAGTTCGGTGTCAGTGTGCAAAACATATTCTGGGAAGGATAACTTCACAACCTTTTCAGGTGTTGTGTGCTTTGCAGGACATCTTTTCACTGGAGTGGATGTCTGAGGTAGGGGTGACCCATTAATAGAAGTAGAACTGCACGTTGATTTTGAGTCTTCTCTGCCAGTTTCCTGTAAAAT
Organism: Anoplopoma fimbria; assembly: GCF_027596085.1. Lineage (NCBI taxonomy): Eukaryota > Metazoa > Chordata > Actinopteri > Perciformes > Anoplopomatidae > Anoplopoma > Anoplopoma fimbria. Next base: position 74,065 of record NW_026551417.1, on the reverse strand, counting down.
AAAAGATAATTAAGTATTTGTAAAAGCAACTTTTCATTTATACTGTCTTAACACAAATTGTGATGCAGCATTGACAACTCCACTAAGGATATAACAATAATCATAAATAGTTTGTGTTACTATTCTCCTTTTAGTGATAATAAAGGTAGGTTTGGTGATTACCTTATGGTGTTACATATAAATAATTAATAAAAACAAGCAGAAAAGGAATAAACTTTCTCCACTCGCAGTACATCATCCTGCCCCAGGTTTACTGCAGCCCCGCGTCTCCTGCTTCTTCCCGCTCGTCCAGTGCCTCTTGCTCCCCGTCTTCCACTTCCACCTCTACTTCCTCTGCCCCTAATGGCCTGCTCTCTTGCAGACAGTCGACCTCGGGCCCGTCCCCTCTGACCCGACGACGTGTTTGGCTCGGGACTGTAGTCTGTGTCAGAGCCCAAAAAACTCTCATCTTGTGAACTCTGACAAGCAAAACAATGAATGATAAATAAAGTGTAATATACTACACAAAATATGTGTGTAAGTAAACTGTGAACTTTTTCTTTACTGTTACCAGTCAATCTGTGCTTATGAGCTAGCCTGACGGCTGTGAGTACTACTACTAACAGTAAAAGTAGGCCTCATCATGTTTGTTTTAAACATTTAGCATTATAATATTATAATATTAGGTGTGTTCTTACCGGTGAATGAGACATCCTAGTTTGTAGAGAAACGCAGCCGACCGTTAGCTCAGCTCTCGCTCAATGAGGCAGCGGCAGCGTAGCTACCTGGTTGCTAAGTAGCAGCAGCGCTCGTGCACGGCTCTGTGTCGAGGGGTGGGGGCAGGGAGTCCTGAAGGGTGGGGGAGGAGTTAAACGGAACTCCGAAGAGAAGCTAATTTCAAATCATGCTAGCTCTCTCAAATCGTACAGTATAGCTTTAATCAACAAAAAATGTAAATAAACATGATATAGCAATTGAACACACCTATAGGCTAACATAACTGTTCCAAAACCACATAGTTAGCTAATGCTGTGTCATTGAGAAACTGACCTCTTCTGAAACACCATGACAGATTCGCCAGACCGCTTTTCGTCGCAAGAAGTTCTCTGGGCCTGGGAAAAGGTCCCGCAGGTCTTCACGAGACAGAGTGCTGACCATTTCTTCACTTATGTTTGCAGCTGTGACATAATGTAAGACACACATTGCAAGATTAATTAGTGCCATAGAACAGCCAAACTGTATGAAACAGCTGGCTAGCGCCAACTAGCTAGTGCATTAACAACAGATAAAGAAATTACATACCTCAGTGAACTATGCATCACATCAGAGTGGTAAATTAAACATTGTAATCGGTTGTGATTCTCTTAATTCTGAAGCGATTTTAATTCAAATATACAGAATGTATATAGCAATCTACATTTTGTAGAAACTCATAAAAGCATAAATTCTAAATAATTTACATTTTAAGTTTAAGTGGCTATTCAGAAGGTTAATGTTTTGGTATATGTAGTGCCCCCTAGCTGTCCTAGCTATGTTATTGGAGTGAGCTGCCCGAATTCTTAAACTGTTTCTGGATGTAATTAAAGATAGGCTAAAGTAATTATGCTACACTATTATTTAAGCAGGTTATGACTACTGTTTAATAGCCCAATACAAGTCACAGCTAATAAATGTATATCTCTATACAACTCTATTTAGGTTAATTATACACCATTTACCTAATACTATTTTTATAAAGATAGACACTGGTTAACTATACACCATTTACCCAAGCAGTAATCTACTGAAATGACACTACACAAGGGAATAACTTTTAACCATTTTAACTACTACTGATCCCCCCCTTGTGCAGATGAACTACTGAGTATTTTCAACTCCTCATGCTCAGCAATCTTAGATTCCATTGCCCCCTTTAAGCTCAAACGCCCCAAACTCATATCACAACCATGGCTGGATGACACTACCCGCTCTCTCAGGCGAGCCTGTCGGACAGCTGAGCGAAAGTGGAAGAAAGATCACCTCACTGTTTCTTTCCAAATTTTCAAGAACTCTCTAGCAACTTTCCAAACAGCAGCTAAAGCAGCTAGAGTTATACACTTTTCCAATATTATCAGTGAACACGTCCATCGTCCCAAAATCCTTTTTAGCACTTTAAACTCAATCATCAATCCACAAGCCCCCTCACAAGTCGAGCCATCCACTGACATCTGCACGACATTTATGAAATGTTTTATTGACAAAATCAATCACATTAGGCAGTCTTTCACCCCCTCATCACCAGTCACTTCCCTGCATCACTTAGGCGTTAGGCCTTCAGCTCTTTTTGACCATTTCCTACCAGTGTCACTAGAGGAACTGAGGGACATTGTTAGGGTCATGAAGCCCTCAACTTCTCCTAACGATGCTGTCCCCTCCAAAATAATAAAAGACGTCTTTGACTCCATCGGCCCAAGTATTCAGGTCATCCTCAACTCTTGCCTGACCAGGGGTTTTGTTCCTGCAAGTTTTAAGCAGGCGGTTGTCCAGCCACTGCTTAAAAACATAACCTGGATGCAAAATGTCCAAGAAACTACCGTCCAATCTCTAAATTACCTTTTATTTCAAAAATCCTGGAAAAGGTGGTTTTATCACAACTATTGCCCTTTTTAAACCATGCCGAGATTTTAGAACCCTTCCAATCAGGTTTTAGATCACGTCACAGCACTGAGACAGCCTTGTTGAAAGTAACAAATGACCTGCTCCTCACTCTAGACTCTGGAGAAAATGCCATTTTGATCTTACTAGACCTCAGTGCCGCCTTCGACACTGTCGACCACAACACCCTCTTGTCGCGCCTAGAGCAGTGGGTTGGTATTAGTAGCACAGCTCTTCAATGGTTTTCCTCCTATCTCACCAATAGATCTTTCACAGTGTCTATCGGACAGTTCTCCTCACCCTCTGCCCCTGTGTCCTGTGGGGTTCCCCAGGGGTCAATTTTAGGCCCTGTCCTCTTCTGCCTATACATGCTCCCTCTAGGGAATATAATCAGGAAGCATAACATTGCATTTCACTTTTATGCTGATGACTCGCAATTATATCTCCCTCTCAAATCTGCAGACTCGCTCCAGACCCTCCTTGACTGCCTTGAGGAGGTAAAAGTTTGGCTGGGTAGTAACTTCCTCCAAATTAATAATGACAAAACGGAAGTCATTATTTTTGGACCTTCCAAATCCAAAACCCCTCGCACGGCCGACTTAGGTATTCTCTCCCCCTACGTCAAATCCCACTCCAGAAACCTGGGTGTCATCTTTGATTCTAATTTCTGCTTTGACAAGCAAATTGCTGCTGTGGTCAAGAGCAGTTTTTACCAGCTCAGAGTCATTGCCAAGATGAAACCCCATTTATCACTTCACAATCTGGAAATAGTAATACACGCCTTCATCACATCACGGCTGGATTACTGCAACTCCCTTTACCTAGGACTCCCTCAATCACTCCTCTCTCGCCTTCAGTTGGTCCAGAGCTCCGCAGCAAGGCTGCTGACTGGATCCAGAAAGCGGGATCATATAACCCCCATCCTAGCATCCCTCCACTGGTTGCCCATCCAGCACAGAATTCATTTTAAAACCGTACTTATGGTTTTTAAAGCCCTAAATGGCCTGGCCCCGCCCTACATCACAGAGCTCATCCACCACCACTCAGCACCCAGGTCCCTTAGATCAGGTAGCTTGGGTCTCTTACACGTTCCACGCACTAGGCTAAAACAGAGGGGTGACAGGGCTTTTGCTGTGGCTGCCCCCCGCCTTTGGAACGAGCTGCCGCCTGCAGTCAGAAACGCTCCTTCCATCACCATTTTTAAATCTAGGCTTAAAACACACCTTTTTTCCCTGGCCTTTCCTCCCCTTTTGTGATATCTCGTTTATTTTATATGTTTTATCTATGTCTATGTATGTGGTATGTGTTCCTTTATATGCCTCTTTGCACCATGTACGGCACTTTGGCCAGTGAAAACTGTTTTTAAATGTGCCTTATAAATAAATTTTACTTACTTACTTACTTTAAACTATATTATTCAAAGAGTATAAATGTACAGGTACACAAAAATATAAACCACAAACAACAAATTCGATATGGACTGCGTCCAGTCACTTCCCTCAGTTCAATACCTTCGGAGCTATGCGTAGCTTAGCCTAGCCTCCCCTCAATTGACAAACCCATTCAACCCCAAGCGTAGCTTAGCCTTCCCTCAAACACATTCAAACCCATGCGTAGCTTAGCCTTCCCTCAAACACATTCAAACCCATGCGTAGCTTAGCATAGCTTAGCAACCGATTACCGTAAAACCTCAATATACTCGTTGAACTACTATTTCTAAGCCGGCATGTAAATTACCTCATATATACACAAATAAACCAAATTGTGGGTACCCAACCAGTTTTCCAGTGCACTGAGCAGGCCTGTGTTGAGGCTAGAGAGTGTTGGAGCCTTAAACAAACGGCTACTTCGCTGACGGACTGACGGTTGAAATGAATGGCCGGGCTGGCAACTCTCTCGAACAGTCTAATTTCTCCTTCCCCAGCGCAAAGCTAACTTCAGTGCTGAACTAGCTTTAGATGGATCTCACTCGGCTGCTACAGAACTCTTTATGAGTCATACAGGACAGGCAAACACAATGTAAAACTATCACTGTCACAAGGTTGATGCTACGAGTCACTATCCGTTTCTCACATTAGTTTGAGCATTTGTTTCTCTTAACTTTTTAAAACTCTAACTCTCACTCAGGACACACCGTGCTCACTCTCAGTCTCCCTCTCTCGCTCTTCCTCCCCCTCTCCCAACCGTCGTTAACCTTTTAACTATACATAAGTAGCTTTTAGTTATTAAAACTGAGTTTTATAATGATATCTCTATGACGATTCAACCATATGCAATATCAAACCTCTGCATAGTTTTAAGCATTTTAAATCCTATTTATGAATCAAGGAACTTTTGATATCTATTGCAAGTCTCAATACACATTATATCTGTTTAACCTTAGCTGATCTTAACCTCTCTGATGAAGCAGATAAATTGCCAAGTAGATTTTCACTTATAAGGGATTTGTCTTGGTGTTACTGCTCCATAGTAAATTGCCCTATATAACCCTTACAATTACCACGGTAAAAATGTATATTTGACCACATTACCTCTTAAAGTCGACACCGTGGCGGCATCAAGTTCGTCCATGCTGTTAGCGGGTGTAGCTAGCAAGTTAGCTTTATCATACGTGCTCGGCTGCAACAGTGTACACAACAAATACACGTTGAAACATGGATAATATTTAAAATGTATGTGACTAAAAAACATGAGATATTCGATACAACTTAATCTGCAATGAAATACGAATTCAAATCGTCTCGGACTAGGTGGCTTTATTACGCACCTGTAACGTTCCCTCCAGTGAGCCAGCCGTGCGTGTGTTCGGTACTGCGCATGTCCAACTTTCAACAGATACCGGTAATTTCTCCCGGGCTGGATATAACGTGTTGTCTTGCTGCACTCGCTTTAACGTTAGGAATCTTGCTCCTCCAAGATGATCTGGCGTTGTTTCATATGCTACATTTTTGTGGCATTGACTCTGAAAAAACTTTTGAGTCACATCAACTCTTTACACAGTCGCAGCCCCGACTTTCGCGTGGTTTGTGGCATTGATGGCTGTCCTAGTGAGTATAGAGTGTATAACTCTTATTACTATCACATAAAGCGTACACACGCGCGTCATCTTCTCCAAGTGGACGGGGCCGAGGAGGAAGGATCAGCGTGCCATGCCTTGTCAGGAACATGTGAGAGCAACCAAACTATTGCTAGCAGTGTGGCTGAGGTCTGTCCAACCCAACAACATTCATCAGAGACTGAAGCGGGTTCAAGCATTGTCGCTCCAACGGTATGTCTTTATTTATGGTTTTTAGCTAGGCTAATATTACATTTTGTGGTGGTGATCGCAATGCCAACATTTTACCTGTTTTAATAGAGACGTTAATCTGTTTCAGTGTGGATTTCAAGAAGGTGGAGAAGGTCGTGTCAACGTTGATTTGTCCAAATATGCAACTGCATTTCTTCTTCAAGCCAGAGAAACCCATCGACTTACACAGGTAATTTTTAGTTTAATGTATTCCGTTGTTTTCTAGCAAGCTTAATAACAATAAGCTTATGTCATTAGAACAGTAGTCATAGACTCCTGGAATGCTCTGTCTAAAAGGGCTTGTTTCAGACAGAGGATGAGGGACTGCATAAAGGACCACCATAAGATAAATAAGGATACTTTGGAATTGTGAATCTCTAGTAGACTCTCAGAATACAATTAGAGCTGGAAATGAGCATAAATGATTCTATTTATAACATCAATTCCAACTACAGCCTTGTTCACATTTCTCTCATTTGTTTGTTTATTTGCATTTTATTTTTTTTTCTCCAGAGAGCTGTTAACCAGATGGTGTCCGGAGTCCAGCAATACCAGGCAGCATTACTGGAGCACCTAAAACATCAAATGAGTAACATGATTGAGACACATTCTGGGGACCTTGGTCAACTGAAGAATGATGTAATGGGAGTATTTGACAAGTTAAATGACCCTTTCAGTCAAATTGCTACAACACATTTGCAGGATAAGACAATCAAAGAACTGTTACAGCCAGTTGAACCAGAGATGATTATATCAAAAAATACGGTATGTTATGTGAAAAGTGGAGACTCTAGAGTCCTTACCATTAAACACCATTACTTTTATTATATACCATTGTTGAAAAGTTTGGAACAGCTGTTAATGCATCCAAGAATTCTTGCAATGATTGAACAGGGGCCACAGCCATGCAAGGATGGATTTTTTCAGGATTTAATTGATGGAGACATTTTTAAATCGCACCCACTGTTTTTGAGAGTTCCCACAGCATTGCAAATAATTTTATATACAGATGAAATTGAATTGTGCAATCCTCTTGGATCTCGGGCAAACAAAAACAAATTGTTATTGGTTTATTACACCTTAGGTAACATCAACCCTAAATACAGATCAAGACTTGCTGCCATTCGTTTGCTTGCCATGGTAAAATCAAAAGATATTTCTACTTGTGGTATTGATAAGGTACTTGAGAGGATTAATTGTGACTTGATTGAGCTGTATGATGGTGTTAAAGTTGTCACTGCAAATGGTGAGAAGACAATTTTTGGGGCGCTTATGTCTGTGTTAGGAGACACTCTAGCTCAACATGAAGTGGCCGGATTTAAGGAAGGAGTAGGGTTTGCCTACAGTAAATGCAGACACTGCGAATGCAACTTTAAAGACATGCAGGAAAAATTTAATGATGATTTGTTTGTTAAAAGGACCATGACAAGTCATATCAGACAATGTAGTGACATTGAAAAAGCAAGCACTGACTTTCTGAAAGAAAATCTTAAAACGACATATGGTATTAACAGGAGAAGCAAATTAACAGAATGTCCTCACTTTGATATAATCAATCAAACTCCGCAAGACATAATGCATATTATTCTTGAAGGTGTTGCCCCATATGAAATCAAATGTGTTTTAAAGCATCTTGTGCTTTCAGGGCATATGGAGTTAGACACATTTAACAGTGCAATTATTGGTTTCCCTTACTCTCCTTTGGATGCAAGAGATAAGCCTTGCCCCATATCTGTCAATACACTGTCATCAAATGACAATAAACTGAAACAGTCAGCAGGGCAGATGCTGGTTTTGTTAAAGATCATGCCATTTCTTATTGACACAATTGGAGAGAATGAGTACACGCAAATGCTCCTTAAGTTGTTAGAGATAGTAAAAATTCTGTTTTCACCTATTATTGCTCTCTCAACTCTTTCAAGGCTGAAACTTTTAATAGAGCAACATTTGAAAGATTTCAAAGAACTGTTTCCAGATACAAATATTATACCTAAACAGCATTACCTTGTGCATCTTCCTTCTCAGATTAAGGCTCTTGGTCCTATGGTGAGGCATATGTGTATGCGTTTTGAGTCAAAGCATTGCTTTTTCAAGCAGTGGGCTTTGAAAAGTAGTTTTAAGAATATTTGTAAGTCTCTTGTGAAGCACAACCAGCTATATGAATGTAGTCAGAATGGGCATGAGACACATCCAATTTTTTCAAGTGAAGTTGAAATCGGCCCAGTCTCTGAGGTTAAAAACGTTCACTACGTAGAAGGAAAGATTAAAGACTTCTTAGGAGTAGAGCACCTTCAACATATAGTTTCGGCAAAGTGGATAATTCTACATGGAAATAAGTATACATGTGAGAAAACTTTGGTTATTTCTAATGTCATCAATGGTACTCCAGAGTTTGGACTTGTGAAAAACATCTACATAGTAAATTCTTCACTGTATTGTTTTGAATGCCAGCCTCTCTCTATAAATGAGTGGAATGATCATTATTTAGCTTATGAGGTAGAAGTTCCCTACCTAGCTCAAGCTAATATTTTTGTGGATGCTGAAAAACTTGTTGACTATACACCATATTACTATTTGAACTTCAATAATAGCAAGTACGTTCCAATGAAGTATGATATCACAGACATCAATGAACATTACTCCCTTAATACAAATACTTGAGTCTGTTTTTAGCAGAAATTATTTTTTTAACCACAAATATTTAGACTTCAGGACAGTTTAATAGATGCCACTACATATCTAGAGAAAAGTTTGATATGCTGATTTTGTTTTGTTTTTTTAAACTTGATTTTCTGGGGAGCATTTCATTTAACTTTTTTTTTTCTCCTCCCACTATTGAACCATTTAGATAAGGCCAGTGTGTATGACATACTTTAATAAGTTCATGTATTGTATTTGTGCGTGATTGGGGTTTCAGTGTAGTAACATTATGGCATTGTGGTATGATTTGAATAATGTTCAGATAGACTCATGTCTGTTAAATGAGAAATGACTCAAATTAATGTAAAATGTGGAGATGTTTATGTAACTGAACATTAAAAAAATCCTCTTTGGATTTGTGTATCATTGTATTTTATTCCATTTTGTTGGAGTTTTATTTTGAGTTCAACATTCTGGGAATTCCTAGTCTTGTGATCATGAGGCAAAGAGCAGAGACTCCAGAAAGTCACTAAACTTAAGGCTTTCCTATAAACAAGATATATTTTCTTAAATCAAGTAAGTCTCATTCTTGAAACAAGATGATTTATCTTATGCAAATAACACAGCAGCTTAAAAACCTCTTCAAATGTCAAAAAAGCTTGTTTCATATGACATATGACTCAAAACAAGATGTTTTCAAGACTTTTTTACTTAACAAGATATTCAAGATGTATTGTCTTAAAACAAGTCCCTACATCTTGCTGAAATGGTACGTGTTAGGCATTTGTGTCTTATATTAAGTTTAATGAGATATTTTGACTAGAAATGAGACAAATATACTTGGTAAGATTTAGATTTTTTTTATAGCATTCAAGACTTCCCTTCTGAAGGGAGTAGCACCCCAGACTTAGGCAGCAATGCCAGACGTGAGTTCCAACATTGCATTTAGAAATGTACCATTGTGTGGTGTTCATATTTGACACTTCTTTTGTTTGGAAGACTAATAAAGTAACTTAATTGGATTTTTAACATTTTCAGTGTCAGTCAATGTGATCTTGGCATATGTGCATGGTTCATGCATTCTGTTGCGACTCCAAAATAGAGACTAGATGCATTGAAACTAATTACTACCACATACTTTCTATAGTTACTAATTTCTATGAATTAATGTCATGTATTTAATTATGTATATTTCTGTCCTTCAGCTAACATGCCCGCAGACATCAACACTCCAGACACAGACAGTCCAGCAACTATGGCCAAGTGTAGCACCCCTGTAAAAGGGTTGAAATTATCATTAAATGAATTAATAATCAGCCGACGCTGTGTCTCTTCTTCATGACATGAGTTGATCTTTTTATATAACAAATTCACCATGGCAATAACACATTCACAATAATCAATTTCACATTCTTCCATATACATTCACAATTATTTAGCAGCATCATGTCAACAACACTACTGTAATAACCCGGTTTCCATTTTATCATCAACTATTCCAAAATAACATTCATCAGAAAATATCCGTAGCCTCAATTAAATCAACTGTACCAAGTACCATTGGTTCTATAACTCTGGCATCATACTCACGAACATTAGTAAAGGCACTAGCCCATTAAAGAAGGCACTTAAGTATAGGTTCAACACTGCAATTGTTACAATACCAGAACAAAATAATTAAGTGCAGCAAATGTTCTTAAATGCAATGCTACATCATGTATTGTTCCATTTTAACTGTAATATTATAAATGCATTACTCATCAAACTGTTTTTATCCCTTTTAACCCCAAGTTATTCTATTTATATTTTACATGACCACTTTATTCTTTAAAGAATTGCTCATTCTCTTTTAAATGCAACAGTGCTTTTAGCTTCCACTTGACAAATGTATTTAGCTTGTAGCATACTCATGACCTTCACATTGTACTTATACACAACCAAAATGGATTAAATGCATGTAAACCAGGCCTACACGCCATGCAGCGACGCACCACACTGTATTGTGAAAGATGGCGCCGGCCACCATGTGGTTCTCAAACAATCATCTTTTGAGCTGAATAAACCCTCTAACATGACCATTTCAAAATGCTGATGCCCTTCAATACATTCCCCATTATGCCCAACACATATATAATCGACCGTGAGCCATCTGTTATCAGTATTTACCTGTAAAAGGGTTGAAATTATCATTAAATGAATTAATAATCAGCCGACGCTGTGTCTCTTCTTCATGACATGAGTTGATCTGAAGAGCAAACACACTGCGCCCCCTACAGACCTGATGCAGACCAGAACAATTGGTCGCCGGCTCACCAAAATACACTGATCACAGGATGATAGATTAATCATGTATTGTTTTAGACCATAGAATCCTGTAAACTGTTAGAAAACAAAGTCACAATGATACACAAAATAGGGAAATAATGAGAATGGCTTATGACCAAAATAAACACATTAAATAAATACCTTTGACTCAAAATAATAGCTTGTAAACCGTCAATCAATATTATTATAAAAATCAAAATATATTCAGCCTACTACACACTCCCCTTCAAAATAGATGTCGTCCTCGACATCAGAGAATGAATAACATCACCATTTTTTTTTTTTTTTTACAAACTTTTGTCTTTGAACTGTAAACAAGATATCAAAATAACTCAACCTTCTTCAGAAGCCAACAGCTTAATCAAAAGTCCACAAACGTATGAAAAGGCACTCCGTTGTTTCAACAACAGTCCACGAGTGTATGGAATGTATGTGTATGAACGCATTCGGCTTATTTCAAAGTCCAACGAATGTAAAGGAATGTATGCATGTTGTGTATTGCACTCGGCTTGACGTAAAGTCCAAGAGTGTGAGTATGTGGTGTAGCACTCGGCTTCTCGCAAAGTCCAGGAGTGTACTGTATGTATAATGTATGTGGGTGTGTGGGACATTTAGGCAAAGGATATGAGGAGAGGGGGAGTTTGGAGGTTCTCTTCATTCAGTACCCGTGGATAGCAGGCTGGTAGTCGAAGGGCTGCTCTGTAGTCCTCCCTCCACCCGTCGGTTGCATGGCTCCATACGGCAGGGGCACTGGAGGGTACCAGTACATGATGTTGCCTGGAGGTCCTGCACTGTGGCATACAGGGTGGCCCAGCTGGTCATATGTGAAGACTCTCGGAGGTCGCCTCTCTCTCACTGGTCGCTGATAGTGCTGCGCTGTTTCGCTGTTGTCACTTGGAACAGGTGACGGTGGTGCTGACATTCTTTCTTCCACGACAGGCTCCTCTTGAACATGCATTTCCTCTAGATCCAATATCTCCTCCTCCACCAGCATATCTTCTATGTCCTGAGCATCTTGCTGCTGGGGTATATTTTGCTGCTGACGTTCAGCATCATTGACATCCTCTCTTTCCGTGTTCACAGGTTGCATCACAGGCAGAGGCTCACCCATGGGCCTGTAGTAATATCCATAGTCTTCGTCATCACTCTCATCATCCTCTTGATGTATTACTTCCTTGTCTTTACTGGTCTGAGCTGTGACTTTCCTCTTCTGTTTAGCAGGTTGTAACTGGATCTCCAGGGGCAAACTATCGCATGGCAACAGAAGATTGCGGTGCAGAATCCGACTTCCTCTTCCTTTCCCTTGCTCGGGTATGACTTCATATATCGGCATGTTTTTTCCCACTTGACGGATGACTTTGTGGATACTGTCCTCCCAGTGATTGCGCAGCTTCCCAGTTCCTCCTCTGGGTGTCATATTCCTAACGAGGACTCTGTCACCCTCGTGCAACACGGAACTCCTCACTTTGTTGTTGTCATGGTTCCGCTTGTTCCTGTCACCACTCTTCTTTGCATTTTCTGTTGTTATGTCGTATGCCTCCTGCATCTGTGCTTTCCATTTCCTCATGTATTCTTTGTGGTCAGCAGTCCCTGTCTCCGGAGAGGTCAAGCCAAACAGCAAGTCCACAGGCAATCTTGGGGATCTCCCAAATAAGAGATAGAAAGGGGAGAAGCCAGTAACTTCACTTCGTGTGCTGTTGTATGCAAACATTAGTTTGTTCAGTGATTCTTTCCAGTTAGACTTCTGTCTCTCAGTGAGCGTTCTCAGCATTTGTAGAAGTGTCCTATTCATCCTCTCAACCTGGCCGTTTCCTTCTGGATGATACGCTGTTGTTCTCGAGCCCATCATTCCACTGTTCTTCTGTAGCTGTGAAAACAACTGATTTTCCCATTCACCTCCCATGTCATGGTGGATTCGCTGGGGAAAACCCCACTTAAGGGCGTAATCATTGAATATTTTGTCAGCAACACACTTAGCAGATTTCGTTGTTGTGGCGTAGGCCTGGGCAAAGCGGGTGTAATGGTCAACTATGACCAGGATGTATTCATAGCCACCTTTACATTTGTCCAAATGCATAAAGTCAATGGATACTAATTCGAATGGCTGTGTTGTGACAATGGGGATGAGAGGGGCTCTTGTTTCTCTACAGGGCTTTTTCTGTTTGAGGCAGGCACAGCATCGGGACAGGTAGGTCTCCACCTCTCGCTGCATGTGTGGCCAGAAGAAACGGTCTTGCACAAGTGATGTGGTACGGTCCACACCCTGATGTCCCATGTCGTCATGGAGTTGTCTCAGGACTGTTGCCTTATACTTGTCTGGTAAGACAAGTTGTGTTCTTGTGACAGTCTTTCGGTGTAGTATGCCATCGTCATCCAAACTGAGTTTGTTCCACTCTCTGAGTAGACGCTTGCTCTGTGCACTGGATGACTTTAATTGCCGTCCCACAGGTCTCTGATCTGACTGTTTGTAGTTTATTATGGGGCCAATGTTCGGGTCATCCCTCTGTGCCTGACAGATCTCTGCTCTTGAGAAGGGTGTGGGTAGCTCCTCTTCTGTCCCTACACACCCTAGGGCCATCATCCAACATGCTGTTTGAGAGTCTCTGGTTTCTATAGCTTGCACTGTGGCTTGTACCGAGTGGGAGGACATTTCCTCTGTACAGTTCCCCATCATCTCTTCGATGTCACAGGGCATTCTGGACAGCCCATCAGCATCACCGTTCTCTCTGCCTGGACGATACTTGATGATGAGATGAAAGTCTGCTAGTTCAGCAACCCACCTACTCCCTGTAGCGTTCAGCTTGGCTGTGGACAACACGTAGGTAAGTGGATTGTTGTCCGTGTACACAGTGCAAGAACAAGTCATCAAATAATCTCTGAAGCGCTCGGTCACAGCCCACTTCAAGGCTAGGAACTCTAGTTTCCCAGAGTGGAGGTGGTAATTCTTTTCCGCCTTGGTCAGTGTTCTTGATGCATACGCTATGACACGTAGCTTTTCCTCTTGTTCTTGATACAACACTGCACCTAGGCCTTGGTTTGAGGCATCTGTATGCAAGATGAATGACTTATTGAAGTCAGGGAACCCGAGGATGGGAGGGTTAACCAGACAATCAATTAATCTCTCCAATACCTGTTGGTGCACATCAGTCCAGGTGATCGGCTTATTCGAAGGTACCCCTCTGTTCTTCACTTTTCCTCTCGTCATCCTTGTGTTGCTGCTCTTCTGTGTCGCTGCTCCTGGTTCCGCTTCAAGCAGGGCATACAGGGGTCCAGCAATACGGGAGAAGTCTCTGATGTACTGGCGGTAATAACTGAGGAGACCCATTACTGCCCTGCACTCTCCCACAGTTCTTGGTCTCTTCTCCTTTAATGCCCGCACAGCCAGCGTGTCAGCAGGGTCCATTTTACTGCCATCAGCGGACACAATTCGCCCCAAGTAGCGGACCTCACGCCTGAATATCTCACATTTACTGGGCTTCAGCTTAATGCCGTACTGCCGGAGTCGCCGCAGTACTGTTCTGACATCTTCCACGTGACTCTGAAATGATCTACTAAATACCAGGGTGTCATCTAAATACGGGATGCAGATTTCATCTCTCAGTCCTTCCAGACATTCCTCCATGCAACGCTGGAAGGCGGCGGGGGCGTTCATCAGGCCAAAGGGAATTCTGATCCATTCATAGAGACCCCAGGGAGTAACAAAGGCTGTCACAGGTCTGCTCTCTTTGGCCATGAAGCCCTGATGATATGCTTTCCCTTGATCTAGAAGTGAGAACCAGGAGTTTCCTCCTAGGCCATCCATGATGTCCTGCACTCTCGGAATAGGCTTAGTTTATTAAAGATCCCCATTAGTCTACACACCATAGTGGAGACTATTCTTCCTGGGGTCCAGGCAAAAGATATTACAATACAGATTAAAAGAAAAAAGTGCAGTACAGCATGATCATTGTTGGTGACCAAAACACAAACTTAGTAACCAACATTTACATTACATGTAAATAATGCAAAAAACAAAAAACAGAGAATTAAAAACAAATTATTTTTGTCAGTCCAAAAATACCTTAAATAATAACCTAATCTACTCTAATTTCCTTTCTGATTATTGCTGCCTTAAGTTTCCTTTTGAATTCACCTTTATTCCTGGTTAGAGTCAAATATGAGGGGAGCAGATTCCAGTATGCAATGGCTCTGTACATTACTGTTTTTTTGAGTGCATTGGTTTTGGGTAGAGGACAAGTAAAGTGACCACTTAGTGCCTGTCTGGTATTATATCCATGTCTCTCATCTACAGGCGATAGCTGTAAAGACAAACTGACGGGTTTCTGTGAGGAGTACACATTATTTAGAAACAGAATAAGGCTGCATGCCAGTCTTTCATCCACCCTCATCCATGACAGCCTGGTGTGCATATCATCCACACTACTCCTAACAGAGCAACGAAGTGCTAGTCTTGCCGCTCTGTTCTGAGCAAGCTGCAGTTTGCTAATTTCTTGTTTTGATGCACTAGACCAGATAACAGGACAGTAGTCTAAATTTGACAGAACTAGAGATTGTATGACTAGTCTAATTGATGTATTCGTAAGCAGATGAGCACTCCTTCTTATGGCATAGATACCATTTATCATTCTCACCACTGTCTTTTTAATTTGAGTGGCCCATGACAGTGATTCGTCAATTGTGACACCCAACAGTTTGACTTCTTTAACCTGTTCTACCGTAGCACCCTTTAAAGAGAGGCTTAATTTCTGATCTGTTCTGAGAGCATATTTAGAACCTAATGCCATACATTTAGTTTTTAAGACATTCAACTTCAGCTTATTTTCTGTGATCCATTCAGAAACCAGCTTTAACTCTTGTTGAAGCACCTCATTAACATGTTCAATGCTGTCTGACGATACATAAATAGTTGTGTCATCTGCATAAATCCCCATTCCTGCATTTTCCAATACATATGGCATGTCATTTACAAAAATAGAATAGAGAAGGGGGCCAAGGCAGCTTCCCTGAGGAACTCCACACTGGAGTGTCTCAATATTTGACAGAGAGCCATTGAACTTAACACATTGTTGCCTATTCACTAAATAGCCCTTCAATAACTCAATAGCAGAATCTTTGAATCCATACGCCGATAGTTTCATGAGTAGTAGCTCATGATCTATGATGTCAAAGGCTGCGCTGAAATCCAAGAGCACCACCCCAACAACTGACTTCATGTCAATCTGTTTGAACCACTCGTCAGTAAGACATGTCAGTGCAGTGCTTGTAGAGTAGCTTGCTTTGTATGCATGCTGTAGATCTGAGTTAATGTTGTTTTCTGCAAGATACTGCTGGATCTGCTTAAATATAATTCCCTCCAAAAGTTTACTCAAGACAGGTAGGATGCTGATAGGCCTACTGTTTGGACCTGTAAATGGCTCCCTACTGTTTTTTGACAGAGGAGTAACCTTTGCAATTTTCCACAAATCAGGATAAGCGCATTCCTTAAAACATAAATTGAAAATATGGCCTACAGGCTTCGCAATTGATTTGGCTGATAGCTGAAGCAGCCTGCCGTCAATATTATCAACCCCACAAGGTCTGTCACACTTAATTGTTTGAAGTATCTTAACCAAACAATCAACACTGATTGGCTTGAAATCAAACTCACAATCCTTACCACACATAATATGATTTTGTATTATAGCTCTGGACAGCCCACCACTAACAGGCAGCATTTGATTTCGTAGTGTGTTTACTTTACTGAGGAAGTAATTATTGAAATAATTTGCTATGTCAGAAGGTTTGGTAATAAATTCTCCATTCAGCTCAATAAATGAAGGAGTTTTGGCCATTTTACTTCTACCCATAGCCTCATTAAGTACTCTCCAAAGTTTTTTACTGTCCCCATGGCACTCCTCAAATATAGAATGATAGTAATATTTTTTCTTTTGTCTATTTAGTTTAGTTATTATATTTCTTAGTGAGCGGTACTCTTGCCAATCTGCTGCATTACCTGACATGATGGCAGATCTTTTCAGTAGGTCCCTTTCTCTCATCAATTTTCTCAATTCCTCATCCAGCCAAGGCGCTTTAAGTGAACGGACAGTGAATTTCTTAATTGGAGCATGTTTATCACACACTGCAGAAAATAAATTCATAAAGAAGTCAAGTGCAGCATTTACATGCCTCTTCTCAAGCACAGTATCCCACTCAATATTTTCTACATCAGCAATAAAATCCTTTTCTAGAAAGGTTTTATATGTTCTTCTATGAATCACTGTAGGCCCTGCTTTAGGAACCTTTATTTTCACAGTTAAAGCAACAATATTGTGGTCACTGAAGCCCACAGGCACCGACACAGCTTTAGAACATTTTTCAGAACAGTTTGTAAAAAAGTGATCAATGCAGGTTGACGTGACCCTTCCGTCCCTATTGACATTAATTCTTGTGGGTACACCTATGACTTGAGATAAGTTGCATAATGTGGCTGCATTGCTCAACTTCTTTTTCAATGTACAATTACTGGACAACCAGTCTATATTCATATCACCAAGCATGTAAATATCATTGCCATTATCAGTTACATTCTCCAGCATCATGCATATGTTATCCAGATATTCAGCATTAGAGCATGGTGGCCTATAACAACAGCATGTCAATATAGGTTTCAGATGTGGGATATGAACTTGGAGCCATAAGGCTTCTACTCCAGCCATACCTAGATCTTTCCTTATTTTAGCTGGAATATGATTTTGAATGTAGAAAGCAGTACCTCCCCCATACCTGTCTCTGTCCAATCTAAATATATTGTAACCTTGAATTGAAACAGCTGCATCCTCTATGGCTTCTTCCAAATGAGTCTCTGACACAGCCATAATATGAATATCATTTTCGTGTAGAATAGTAAATAGCTCTTGGACCTTGTTCTTTAAACTACAGACATTTAAATGAGCAAACCTCAAACCTTTTTTCGGTAGTTTGATAGACATTAGAGAATTTAAATACAAGTTAAAAGACAGAAGGTCCTCATCTCTGAGTCCTACATACCACTCTTCAGGATCGGGTGGAGGACAAGTGCTGGGGCGACACAGCCCCTCGCTCCCTAGGTGGGTGTGTCACAAGGCGATCATATCTTAAGTAGGCAATGTCCCCTCTATCCCATACCTCCTTAAGTTTAGGCAGAAGATCTCTTCGTCTCTGCCGTACAGCCTCGGAAAAGTCCTCATTGATGTAAATCCCAGGGGCGGTCTTCTTCAGTTCCTTTCTACTCCTCAAGATTAGCTCTCTGTCCTTACAGTTTAAGAATCTTACTACAATGGGACGCTTCCCGTCAGTTCTGTGATCTGGCTTCCCACTGCGGTGAGCCCTTTCAATCTGCATGGCTCCAACATCCAGCTTTAGTTTTTCAGATATTAGGTTGCGGACTTTACCTTCAGTATCAGCCCAGCTCTCCCGTGGTGATTCCTCAATCCCTTCAAAAATTAAATTGTTTCTTCTTGACTGATTTTCGAGATAGTCAGCCTTGTTTTCCAACGTGGTGAGACTGTCACAAATGGTGCGCATACCATTTTCAACGGTGTTGTGTTCACCAGAGACTTTGGATACATTAGCTTTAATCTCATCAACTTCTCGCTGGGTGAAATGAATGCTGTCCTTGATCTCCTGTACATTCCTGTTCATAGAGTCAAGACGCTCGTTGGTTGAGTCCAGAATCACCCGGACAAACTTATTAAAGGTGTCAGTTTGTCTGTCCAGTATCTCCATGAAGTGGGCTTTCTGCTGTGTCAGCATTTGGTTGATTAGCTTTCTGACAGAGACCATGGTGACCAGCTCAGTCTCCTCTTCAGCCGGAGAGGAGGCCTCTCCCTCATAATCACTGGCTTGTTCATCACTCTTGTTGTTCTTGCCCTGCTTCTTTCTTGTTCCTCCAGCCATCTTAGAGGGCTAACCCTGGTAGCTGCTAGCTGCTGCTAGCTGCTGCTGGAGCCAGGTGGATGCTAGCTGCTAGCTACAATCGAGATAATGTCTGAAATGAATGTCTAGTGCTAGTGTGAGAGGCGGAGAGGAGTGGAGACAAGGCTGGTGGTTCAACTTGGTGTCTTTGATGCACCGTTGTTCCACTGGCCGCCCTCTCCTCTCTAGGTAGCCTCGCGGTTTTGGCCTTGGCTCCACGACCCTCTTCACAGCCCTCTGGTCTGGTGAAGCATATGGTGAGTTCGACTTCTTGACCCAGCCCTGTGCGATGAGGTCATGTAAGTAATCTTTCATTTCCCTGTACAGGGGCTTGGGCACAGACATGTAGGTTTTTGCCACAGGTTCACAGTCTTTCAGGGAAATGCCGAGTTGCAGTTTTTCAATGAATCCAATATCATCATCTGTTTTTGAAAATGAGGCAGACTCCTCTCTCAGCATCTGGTGAGCTATCTCTCTCTCTGGTTCACTCAGGTGGCTCAGACTGACAGGCGGGTCCCATAGGTCAGTCGTTTTGTTCCCTTCAACCCTGATGTGGCTCATACTGACTGGAGGTGGAGGGCGGAACCCCTCTAGAATGGAAGCGGGGTATAGGGTCTGAATACTTTGTACAGTTCCAATCACAGTTCTTCCTGTCAACACTATGTCATGGGCTGTGGGGTTTTGCACACTTACAGTAATGTAGGGTCTGTTACCTTTACTCAGTTGGACGACGGTGTCACAGAGTTCAAGTCCCTCTGCCCAGTGGGGGTTGACATCGGGCTCAAAGATCAGTGGAGCATCTCCATATGGGGGAGGCATCTGTACATGACACTCCACTTTGACAGACATGTGTTTAGGTATATTGATCCGCTCCTTTGTTGTCTTCACAGTATATTCCCTTCCCTGTCCAACGCTCACTTGATGTACAAAGGCTTGGGCTTGCTCTGGTTCAAGAGTGGGGAATACTGTTCTCACTGTATAACTCAGGAGTTCCATGTTAGTAGCATTGGACTTTTTCAATTCACTGTTTAGAATTAGCTCAATGACATTGGACCCAATGATTGGTCTGCCCAGCTTGTTACCTTTCATTACAAGAGTGGGGACAGTAACTGAGGTGGTGGGTGTTCCTGAAGCTAAACTAAAAGTTATCTCCACCCATCCAACATAGGGCATGTTCTCTCCGTTCGCTGCCACAATATCCAACGGGCCTGCTCTGTCCAATATTTCAGAAATGTCTCTTAGCCTTGTGTGTGGCAGGTGCACTTCTTTCCATAGCTCATCAATTATTGTCACTTGAGACCCTGAGTCCCACAAAGCTTGAACCCCTTGGCCTTGGATGTGACAGTCAATCAGACACTTTTTGCCTACCAGCGGGGCTATCTGGGCCTGTTTCTCTCTTCGGGGGGGCAGTGTTCACAGTCATACATGAGGGGGGGAAACATTCTTCTCTGTGCACAGTCCAATCATTAACTTGACATTGTTTAGAACAGTAGAGGGCTTTTTTTACATTTTGCACATTGTCTCATCTCTTCGCCCTGTTTTCCACAGTGTGCACAGTTGTGGGACATTGGTATGTCACTGGTCACTCCCTGCCCCGTGCGAGTGACCCGTCCTCGTTTAAAGGCTCACCTCCAAACTGTTCTTGTTGTCCTCTTACTCGACAGCCCGCCAGGTAATGCTCACTGCTGCCACACCGAAAACAGTGTGTGCAGTACTCCTCAGTCCCGCGCTGTTGACAACCAAAACACTTCTTCATCCGTCGAAGATTTGGGGGGGGAAAGCTACGTTGTGGAGCGAACCTCTGTTGATATTGAGCGGTTCCTCCTCTCTGTCCTGGACCAGGAGGGAGCCAGTATCCCTGCGGCTGGTTCTGTGTCTGTTGGAAGTTGTACTGGGGCTGTGACTGACTTGGTGACAGGTTGTACTGGGGCTGATGCTGGGGGGTATATTGGGGCTGTGATCGGTGTTGTGGGCTAGTGTACTGGGGCTGTCGGGGGTGTATTGGGGCTGCAATTGACGTTGTGGGGGTTGGTATGGGACCTGCTGTTGGAGGGGATACTGAGGCTGCTGCATAGACTCTCTGATCTGGCACATTTCAGCTTTAAGATCTCTCAGTACAGCCATCTCGGACCTCATCTCTTCGAGCTGTAAGGCAACTGTAGGGGGCAATTTAACGTTTGAGTTTTGTTGACCAGGTGACTTGTCACTCTTTTCCACAGGAGTGTCGCTCGACTGGACTGCGTGGATAGTAGCAGGCCGTGGTTGTCCCAATAATTTCTTCTTATTCTGCCTCTCTGTCTCATAGGCACACGCTGTGTTCATCCTCTCCAGTAACAGTTCATCAGAGATGTCAGTCTGTTCAAGATAGGGCTGGAGATCACGTTTTATATTGTCATTTTGCAGACCGGTTAATACAGTGTGCAGGAACATGTTTTGTACTAGACCTGGGTCATATTTGAGGCCTGACTCATCTTCCTGTGAGGCAAACAAGATCTTCTGTCTCAGGTCGAAGGTACGAATGAGGAAGTTCTGTGGCGTTTCTTTGATACCCTGCACTTCAGAGGTCAGCTGCTTATAGAGCTCAGTCGCACTTTTCTCTTGATAGTGGGAACGGAGTATTCTCCTTAGAGTGGGGAGGGTCAGGTTAGCTTTCCCCTCTAAATAACTACGAAGCCCCATGCCAGGAATGATTGACCTTATTACTGCATCTACTATCTCGAGTTCTGGTACCCCTTTATTTCGACCATGTTCAATTTGGTGGGCCAGACTTGAAAAGGTCAGACGGTCTTTCTGCCCAGGCTCTCCGATCTGGCCAGATATTTTAAAATCCTTGTGCCATGGGGTAGGGGGATAACTGTGGGGTGTGCTCTGAGTTAACACGCTGTTAGGGGCTGGGGTTTGTATTTCTCTGGTGTCTGACTTTTCTTTCTCACTCTGTTTCTGTGTGGCAGCCAACTGTAGCTGCAAGGCCTCAATCTCTTTCCGTATCCTATCCTCTTCTCGCTCCTTTTTCCTCTGTTCCTCTTGTAAATCTGCTTCCTGTGTCTGTTGCTGTGTTAGGTTGGCAGCTGCCAGGAGCTCAGTCATTTTGTCTTTACAGAGGAGTAAGTCAGTCATTCCGTCATCCTCTTGCTTTTCAAGCTCCTCTCTCTGCATGTGATCTGAAACTAACTTAATGAGAGCTCTTCGACTTTTACCAGTAACATGCTCAAGTGCTCCTCCTGCTATACATAAAAAGTCACATAGCTCTACCAGAGCATCTCGGGGTAGCTCACATAGCTCTCTGAATATTTCTACCTGTAGTTGTTCCACTTCCGATGACGCCATCTCTGTGCCAGGTGGTTGTGAACGATGTGGAGTGATACCTCTTCACCCGTTGAACGTAGCAGCAGCTCTCCTGGTATGTAGCAATACCTCAGATTGACTGCCCACTGCTCACTGATGATCGGGTTACCACTGTAGCAGTTCACCACGGTGCTCAGGATGACTGGGTTGGTTAAAAGAGACGTGTGACGGCAGGGGACTTCTGTAGCTAGAAGTGGAACCACGCTGCACACATCCCGGACGAGCCCCCTCTCCGGCCGGAGAAATGGCGCTGCTCTGCTGGCGACATGCTAGGCAAGGGCTCTTGCTGCAACTCGTTTGTTTGTTCGTCTACTCGTTTGTCGTGGCGTCCTTTAAGTCCGTGTTCTATGTCTTCCATGTGTGGACTAAGTGTGCAAACTCGTTGGACATAATTGGTGCTGTGAACTGTGTGCTACGTGTGGGCAAACTAAACTGGAGAAGATCAGAGCTTGTGTTGGCATGGCTAATCCTGTCGGGCCAAGTCGTCCGGTGTTTAGCAGACGGGTCCATCAACAGCGGCCTGCAAAACTACAGCTGGGCAGAGCTGCTAGCACTGCGGGACAGTGGAGTACTACCGTCACCTGCACTGCTGCAGGAGGTTCCGGGAGAGCTACAACGCCTTGGACCGGGCCACCCGCGGGGCAGCAAGGCCAGGAAACGGGGTAAAAGAGGCGGCGTTAGACATCGCATCAGGGGAGCCACCAAGCTACCACTACCTCCTATGCTTCTCTGCAACCCCCGCTCGCTGAAAAACAAGCTGGATGATCTGCGTCAACAGGTGGGAGCCTGCTACGAGTATCGTGAGTCGGGTTTAATGGCCTTTACGGAAACATGGTTTAACGAAGATGTGACGGACAGCTACATTCAAATTGAAGGTTTTTCCCACATACGCCTAGACAGAGACACTAACTCGGGGAAGACACGGGGAGGCGGGGTGTGTGTGTACATCAAGGACAGTTGGTGTCGTAACTTTGCGGTGAGAGACAAAATTTGCAACCCTGATCTGGAGCTGCTGTGTGTTACCCTGCGGCCATATTATCTCCCGAGGGAATTTACTAACATTTTTGTGTGTGTTGTGTACATCCCGCCAAGCGGCAACGCTGGCAGAGCAGCTAATGCAATCACGGACTGTGTGCACCGCCATCTACAAGCTAAACCGGACGCCCCCATGTTTATACTGGGAGATTTTAACCACTGCAGCCTTAACAAATCATTACCTGGCTTTCACCAATATGTTAAGTGTAGCACCAGAAACAACAACATTCTTGATAAATGCTATGGCAATATCAAAGACGCCTACACAGCCAGAGCTAGACCCCCCCTGAGTAACTCTGACCACAATGCCATTCAGCTGCTCCCTACATATAGGTCAGTCTTTAAGTCCAGCAAACCAGTGACTCAGTCAGTGAAGGTATGGTCCACTGACAAAGTGGAGGAGCTGAAGGGATGTTTTCTCTGTACGGACTGGGATCTCTTTTTCAGGGATACAGACATTGACAATATCACGGAGCTTATCACTGCCTACATATGTTTTTGTATAGATTCTGTCATACCCCAGAAAATTGTTAAACGATATCCTAACAACAAACCATACATCACAAAAGACATTAAGGATTGCATCAACAGAAAAAGAGCAGCCTTTAAATCTAGGGATAAAGCAGGAGTCCGGGCCGCTCAAAAAGAACTCAATGCTCTAATAAAGGCAGCCCGGCAGCAACACAGGGAGAGGGCAGAACAAAATCTATCAGAAGCCAACACAAAGAAACTTTGGGACTCCATCAGACAAATGACAAACATGGACACAAAGAAGAAGCCTCTTTTTGCCCAGAACGAGGCGGCAAGGGCCAACGAACTGAATGAATTTTATATGCGTTTTAACTCTGATAACGGCAGTGAGTGTGCAGCAGTTTTGGACAATGTCATTTGTGATGTGAACCGGGATAGAATTGTGCTAGAGCCACATTCTGTAACTAAGATATTTAAAGGCATACAGACTAACAAAGCGACAGGTCCGGACAATCTGTCGGCTTTCTTTCTCAAAAATTTTGCAGATGAACTCTCTCCAGTATGGCACAAATTATTTCAGCTCTCCATAGACACATTCACAGTACCCAACTTATGGAAAAAATCAATCATAATCCCGGTACCCAAGAAAGTATGCCCTCAAGAGGACAATGACTATCGGCCGGTGGCCATTACCTCCAATGTTTTTAAATCTCTAGAGAGGCTTATGATTGAAGTACTCCATTCAGAAGTAGAACCCATGCTTGACACAAACCAATTTGCTTACACCAAAAACCGGAGCACGAGCGATGCCATATTAACAATAATGCACCTCATTCTTAAGCACCTAGAGAGTCCTAATGCGTATGCCAGATTGCTTTTTGTTGATTTTAGCTCTGCTTTCAACTTAATCCAGCCAGACATCCTTCTCAAGAAACTGGTAGAGCTAAAAGTCAACCCTTTTCTAATCCGGTGGTACCACTCATTCCTGTCAAACAGGCCTCAACAGGTGAAATTTAACGGGTCTTTGTCTGACTCTGCAGTCTGTAGCACCGGCGCCCCCCAAGGCTGCGTCAGTTCTCCGTTCTTATTTACATTATACACTAATGACTGCGTCAGTACTGCACCTAACCAACACATAGTAAAGTTTTCTGATGACACTGTCATTCTCAGTCTTCTCACTAAAAACACAGACATCAGTGTTCACAAAGCTGCTGTGGACACGTTTGTTAATTGGTGTGACTCACACCAACTTCATATCAACACAAAAAAGACATTAGAAATGTTGGTGGATCCCAGATCAGTTGGTGACAAAAGCACTGTGACCATACATGGTTCTGGCATTGCACAGGTGTCCTCCTTCAAGTACCTAGGGGTACATATCGACTGTGACTTGAGCTGGCGCACACATGTGGCAGATGTGTGTGCCAGAACTCACCAACGCCTCCATTTCATGCGCAGACTTAGGGTTTTTGGGGTCAGTAAAAATATCATGATCATATTCTACAGGGCAACAATTGAGTCCATTCTCCGATACGGTATTACCAGCTGGTTTGGGAACCTAACTGTCAAGTCAAAAACACAGATTTTCAACCTAGTTAAGACAGTAGGCAAAATCATTGGAACACCAGTACCTCTCAACCCACAGGAGCTCTTTGAACAAACTACAATAAGACAGGCTCAGACTATCCTATCTGACAGCTCCCATCCTCTGCACTCTGAATATACACTGTTAAACTCAGGTAGGAGGTATAGGGTTTCTCTGTGCAAACACAACAGGTACAAACACTCATTCATCCCTCTCTCAGTCAAGCTCATCAATGAAAAACGGTGAAAATGACTGTATGACAACATGTGAGAAGCAATGTCTTTTTGACAGTGGAATGTATGTTATGAGATGGAGTAATGTATAGGTAGCTAGGACTATATGGGGAGTGGGGGAGGGATAACTGTATGCACAGGGAACAAGATCTGGTAGATGAGTATGCAAGAATGAATGAATGAGACCAGAATTAATGTTGATCGTATGCCTGGTTGGATTGCTATTGCTATTGTTGCACAGGTATGGATGTATGAATGGAGGAGCAGTTTTGGTCAGGATGAATGCTGAGTGTATGGTGTGATTGCTATTTGCACAGGAGTGTGGGAATTTACAGATTGCTATTTTTGCACATGAATGCTTGTTTGCACAATACTATGTACAACAGTTTTTGAGCCTGTTTGTCCAATAGTTTTTACTGATCGTTTTCGTATCTGTGATTTGCCAATACTATGTACAACAATTTTGCACTTGCCCATGTGATGAACTGATTGTATGTTGTATGTTGTATGTTGTTTCATACTGATGTGATGCAGCTATTGCCCAGATCCAAACAAATTTCTCCCCTGGGAGACACAATAAATTGACTTGACTTGACTTGAAAATGTAGCACCCCTGTAAAAGGGTTGAAATTATCATTAAATGAATTAATAATCAGCCGACGCTGTGTCTCTTCTTCATGACATGAGTTGATCTTTTTATATAACAAATTCACCATGGCAATAACACATTCACAATAATCAATTTCACATTCTTCCATATACATTCACAATTATTTAGCAGCATCATGTCAACAACACTACTGTAATAACCCGGTTTCCATTTTATCATCAACTATTCCAAAATAACATTCATCAGAAAATATCCGTAGCCTCAATTAAATCAACTGTACCAAGTACCATTGGTTCTATAACTCTGGCATCATACTCACGAACATTAGTAAAGGCACTAGCCCATTAAAGAAGGCACTTAAGTATAGGTTCAACACTGCAATTGTTACAATACCAGAACAAAATAATTAAGTGCAGCAAATGTTCTTAAATGCAATGCTACATCATGTATTGTTCCATTTTAACTGTAATATTATAAATGCATTACTCATCAAACTGTTTTTATCCCTTTTAACCCCAAGTTATTCTATTTATATTTTACATGACCACTTTATTCTTTAAAGAATTGCTCATTCTCTTTTAAATGCAACAGTGCTTTTAGCTTCCACTTGACAAATGTATTTAGCTTGTAGCATACTCATGACCTTCACATTGTACTTATACACAACCAAAATGGATTAAATGCATGTAAACCAGGCCTACACGCCATGCAGCGACGCACCACACTGTATTGTGAAAGATGGCGCCGGCCACCATGTGGTTCTCAAACAATCATCTTTTGAGCTGAATAAACCCTCTAACATGACCATTTCAAAATGCTGATGCCCTTCAATACATTCCCCATTATGCCCAACACATATATAATCGACCGTGAGCCATCTGTTATCAGTATTTACCTGTAAAAGGGTTGAAATTATCATTAAATGAATTAATAATCAGCCGACGCTGTGTCTCTTCTTCATGACATGAGTTGATCTGAAGAGCAAACACACTGCGCCCCCTACAGACCTGATGCAGACCAGAACAATTGGTCGCCGGCTCACCAAAATACACTGATCACAGGATGATAGATTAATCATGTATTGTTTTAGACCATAGAATCCTGTAAACTGTTAGAAAACAAAGTCACAATGATACACAAAATAGGGAAATAATGAGAATGGCTTATGACCAAAATAAACACATTAAATAAATACCTTTGACTCAAAATAATAGCTTGTAAACCGTCAATCAATATTATTATAAAAATCTAAATATATTCAGCCTACTACACAAGCTCTACAGAACCCTACAATCTTTGTTTAAGAAGAACAATCCCAACCGTGCGTCCGTCTCTCAGCTCCTGGATTTGGAATTTGCAGCCAGAAGAGCATTCATTGACTCTGATTCTTTTTCGCGAGGAGGACAGACACAATAAAATTCTAGAGGCGTATCCTTGTTTCAAGGACATTGGACATGTGAGTCATTATTGACTGAGCATAATTGAAAACATGGCACCACACAAAACAATGTCTTGTATGCCAATTTCGTCCTCCTACCTAATGCAGTCAAATGTCTTTATTTGTATATTGGATAGGTGATGGAGGAGCTTCAACGCATTCTGGACAAAAATAACATCCACTACATTAACGAGCTGAAGGGAAGATGGGACAACATCTGCCAGAAGGTGCAGTTTTTTGGTGTGTGGAAAAAGCTGCTGAAACCCCCAATAGGAATGGACAAAGGTAAGCAATGATGTTTTGATGTTATTAGGGTGGACATTAGGCAAGTTTATGTGCTAGTGTCTTGTCTTCCTTCTTTTCATCTGTGGTGGCTATCCCATTATTTGTGTAACTTTTTGGTATTTAAGCAGATGTTGTAAACTGTTCAGATTTGACCTTGTATTATCTAAGTGAAAAAGTAACACATACATGGCTGCCGCGGGTTTTTAAAAGGTAGTAAAAGGTAGTAAATTAAATTAGGCCAAATTAAAGCCAGTAAAAATTAGTAAAAAGTAGTAAACGTCATCTGACGAGGTAGTAAATCCATAGATATATATAGAACACTAGATACGCCACGCCCCTCTCAGCCGCGGCACACGGAGCCGCCATCTTGTGTGGGTCTTGAGTAAGTATTCTCACACTGTCAGACAGCCAAAGATACATATGGTCACAGCTAATTTCTCAGCTCAAAAAAAAATGCCAGTTCATTGTGCTGCTTTCGGGTGTGTACACCGACGTTCAGTACACACCAGACGAGAGGGAATCACTTTCCACAGGTGAGATACATTTTTTAAGTACATTTTTTAGTCATCATTAGCTAGCTTACATTGTGGAGGACTACGGTGAAAGTGAATCGTTTGCGCTAGTAACACTATCGCTGGTTAAACGTCTGCTTACTCTACTATTTACACAATTAAATTTCCCCTGTAACTTAAGTTTGGTAACCTTATTCCAATTTAACTATTTATGGTTTAGGGGTGTGAACGTTTACAAACTCGTCTAACGGTTACACGACTGCAATGTTTTCATATAGGCCTACACGTTCAACCGTTTCGTATGGCGGGGGCGATGTTTTTTTTCGTCTGACAGACAGTCAGACTTATAGACAGAGTTAGACCGAGAGATCTTTATTTATTAATTTTACTGTTTGACTTCAAAGTGATCATCTGACTTTAGACTCCCGCTTTCACGGAGACAAAAGTAGCCAATAGTGAGAGTGAAATGATTTGCTCCCCCTTAACCCTAGCTTGAGTTTAAATGTAAATTGGTTTTGGTAAATGCCATCACCTAAATGGTAACTTCTCTTGCCTTTTTTCTTATTCCTTAAGGTTTCCCAAAGCCGGTGACCAGCGAAGAAAATGGGAAGTCGCTCTTAAAAGACAGGGTTTTGCTGCCAATGACGATACCATGCTCTGCAGTAAACATTTCAAGCCAGAGCATTTTGACCGGACTGGTCAAACTGTCAGGATCAGACTTGGTGTTGTTCCATCCATCTTTGCCTTCCCCGCTCATCTTCTAAAAGTAGGTATACTATTTAGGCTTTCTTGTATGTCAGTGAAACTTATTGATTTATTATGTTATTTCACTAAAGTCAACAGCCAGCACTGACCGGACCACCTCGAATTCAAGGCGAGCCAAGGAGAGCCTTCCAATGGACATCCCTCAATATGCCCCTGTTGAACCTGCAGCTCTGCCTCAGTCTCAGCTTGTTGTGAGTAGGGTTCGAACGATTATTTACGCCCCCTACATGCACTGTGCATTCCTTCATCACATGGGGTTGGGGGGTTGACATTTTACTAGATGTTTAATAGATGGGATCAGGCAGATGAGTAATACTTTCCTCAACATTCATCTTTTTGTTGTTCAGTGACATTATTCATTGTTCATAAAATAATCAAAACTTGATAAAGCTCTACTTACAAATAAATCTGTCTGTTTTTAATTGTATTATTGTGCTTTGATGTCTGCCTATGACAACATTGTTAAAATTTCAGGGTTAAACATTTCCCAGTTGAATTCAACTCCAAAAGTATTATTTTAACATGTGTTGGGGTAGTAGTAATAAATACTTTCACATACAATGGGGAGTTTTCGAGCCAACAGAATAACACTTGGAGTATGACAGCAGGTGTTTTTTCCTCCCTTTTACTAGGACCACACTTATGCTCTGTCCAGTTGCCCTTTTGCTCTTAAGGAGGGGTACATTAAGGCAAAGGACAATGTAAGCAGACTGCAGAGGGAAAAGACGAATACAAGGAAGCGTGAATTGAGGGCAAAGAGTTCCTTGCAGGATGTGCTGATGGAGCTGAGGGAGAAAAACTTGATGACTGAAGAACTAAGTCAGAGGGTTGGATTGTATGCAGGTAAAATGACGTATGGGTCTGATTCCTTAGATACATGTCTACAGTATGTCCCGGAAACATGTCCCTGTTATATTAATGCGTAATCTATGTGTTCAAAGTAGAATTTGTGCTCATGTGGCCGATTTGTTTGGAAATTGTATTTGTTCATTTTAAACTGCTCTACACTTTGGGCGAGATGACATCTACACTAGGCTATGAATATCCACACCAATCATAATATATATTGGTAATTTATTTGATAACCGGTGGAAATAATTCTTTATTCATTGTTAGATCTCCCACTGCACCTTTTCGAGAAAAAGGCCAGTGAATACAGCAAAGAACAGAGGGAGTTTGCCATCACATTACACCTGCATGGACCCAAGGCATACCGCTACCTCAGAAGCACGCTGCAACTTCCTCTCCCTCATCCACGCTCATTGCAAAGGTATCGTATGTTTTCTTCGAGAATGAAATAAAACCAACCTCTATTAGTTGTAAACAACAATTTTATATGGTCCGGGCTAGAGAGGTTAAAATGAATTGCCAAGTGGTCAAAATCTAAAATCATAATGAATTGCTTGAGGAAAATGAGTGATGATTCCTTGGCCTGATAATATGATAGGTACTTTACTTTTTAATTTTTTTAAAGGTGGTTGTCATCATTGGATGAGAGGCCGGGCCTGAATATAATGATGCTCAACATGTTGGGGCGTAAATTGGAAGAAGACCCTGACAAGCATGGCCATGTGACATTAATGCTGGATGCCATGTCCATAAAGAAGCATCTGCAGTACAATCCTCGGACTAAACGGATGTCAGGATATGTGGACCTAGGCAACGGCTGTAACGAAACGGATCCTGCCACAGAGGCTCTAGTGTTGATGGTCGTTGGCCTTAAAGGCCATTGGAAGGCACCGATAGGCTACTTCTTTACTGCAACACTCACAGCAGACACACAAAAAGAGCTTGTTGTCCACGCTTTGGAGGCACTACATGACCGTTCCATCAAAGTAGTGAGTGTTACCATGGATGGACATGCCACCAACCTGGGTATGTGCAACTTGCTTGGAACTAATCTTAAGGGAAACCCGAAAGACCCCCTGAAGACCAGCTTTACTCATCCCTCTTCAGGTGATGAGGTATTTGTCATAATGGATGCGTGCCACATGCTCAAGCTCGCACGCAATATGCTTGAGGTAATACATTTCTCTTGGTATTTGTGGTGGTCTTTATATTCCCATCCTCTGTATGCACCATCATCATATATCATATACTATTCTTTCGCATATCTTCATGCAGTTGCTGATGGGCGTATCCCTCTGTAGCTGCCAAAACCACGTTTACATCGTGGTTGTACTCGTGCGACTAATAATAAATAATAATTCAGATTCAATTTCTGTAGTCATACCGGACTATCAACAGTGGCAGTGGCAGGATCGAGTGGAAGCACATTGTTGAGCTCAACAATGTTCAAAAAAAGGCAGGGCTGCATGCAGCCAACAAACTGACAGATACTCATGTCAGTTTCAACAACCAAAAAATGAAGGTGTGTTTGTGTTTGTCTGTGTGTTGGGGGGGGGTAATATACTGAGATTTGTTTTAAATGTAATATGCAATACAAATTAAAATACATTTCTTATTATTAAGGTTTCCCTGGCGGCACAGACATTAAGCAACTCGGTTGCAGTGGCCCTCCGGACACTGAAAGATCTTGGCTACGAACAATTTAATGACTGTGAAGCCACAGTGGAATTCCTTCAGGTACTGCAACACTAGGTTATGAATCCCTTGAACCCAATTGTCACTCCGTGCTATACTTGCATGGCAGTATAGCATGTCAATGTTTTTTCAGTATACAAAACGTAATTAGTGTATTGACAAGCAGGCCTCTCCCACTCACTTCCTACTTTCAGCCTCATATGCTCACCACATTTAAGCCAATATGTATTGAATTTTGACTGAAAGGCAATTAAGTTGGATATCTGATACCTATGGATCATCTGATTTTTCCCTCTAGTTGCCAAAGCTCTAGCATCGAATAACTTGTTACAGTGATTAAGATATATGAATAAACCCAAACATTTCTTTAGATGATTGACAGGCTCTTTGACGTATTGAATAGCCGAAACCCTCATGCTAGAGGATACAAAGCACCGATTGGGAACCTCAATTGGTGTTACAAGTTTGAGTTCCTGTCAAAGGCTAGGAAGTACTTGCTAGATTTGGTGATGATGGATGGTAAACCCCTTCACCAGTCAAAGAGGTTAATTTTTAAATACTTATTGCATGTTGTTCTGAATGGAGTTCATGATATGCTATTATGCACAGAGTTCACAATGTGCTGTTTTGCACGGAGTTCATGATATGCTGTTCTGCATCAGGTTTAAAAGAAGTTCTGTATTTTTGTAGGTGGAGTTGGTAATATAATGAGCAATGTTGATAATTTAAAGTTAATGTAGTCTCCAGCATGTCTGCTATGATCAGTTCTACAAAACATTTTGGAAATTTAAGGTACCTGTCTGTCATGGGGTTCGTTATAAACATTGACACTCTGATGGGGATGATTCCTCAACTCCTGGAAGAGCAACAATATGTCCTGACCTACCGCTTCAGCCAGGATCATTTGGAGCTTCTCTTCAATTCTATCAGAGCATCAGGTTTGATATATAAGATAAGATAAGATAAGATAAGATATTATCTTATTCATCCCAGCAGGGAAATGTAGGTGTTCCAGCAGCTAGCATACATACATACACGCAACACATACACTCGTACAGCGGTTCAATTTCTTGTTATCTCTTATTTCACTCACAACCATCTCTAGGGTTTACAGAGAATGGTAAAATCTAAATATTAAAAAAATAAAAGGGAGCAAGACAATAGGTCATATCCCTTTGTGGCGTTTTTGTGTGTGGTCTACTATAACTATGGAATAAGTTAATTGCCTCAATGTTAAGTAGCCCTGTGTTGGGTTTGATATCCTTCCTACTCTACCACTCATGTCTCCTCTATTCATATAAGGAAAACACGATTTACACGACACGATTTAAATATCTTAAAGGGTTGTATGTTGCTGTTTGTTTCTCATTAGGAGGCTGGAATAACAACCCAACTGCTGGACAGTTCCAGGGTATCTTCCGCAAGCTCATGTATAGATGTGGTGTCAAGCCTGTGGATTCTGGCAACGTGAGAGGACAGGATGCCACTGTCACCCTGTCAGCTGAGCACTACACCAGAGTCTCCCTTTCCGCTGCTGAGATGTCCTCTGCAGATGCCGCCACTGCTGAAGAGCTGGTTTCTCCATTCCTGAACATTTCGGCCCTTGTAGGGGACCACAGCTACCTCCCGACTCGCTTTGGTGGTCTAGTAGACAACGCACTGGTCTACATTGCTGGGTTCGTTGTCCGGTGTATTTTTCGCAGCCTGTCCTGTGATGTGTGCCGTGCCAGCCTGGTGACAGATGCTGTAGCTGTCCCATTTGACCAGAGCTACCATCTGCTGGAACTTCGTAACAACGGTGGGCTGATGATTCCTTCAAAAGGAACTGTAAAGGTCAGTAAAAACATCCATCAGCTCCTCTGTACACAGCTAGCATGCTGCCCAACGATGACCAACAGCCCAACCCATCCTCATACAGTCACAGCTTTAACATTTTCTAATTCTCTTTTTGAAGGTGGTGAGAGCTGCGGAGAGGGCCATTCGTCAACACTCTCCAGGGAAAGCCCCTGATGAGGTTGTTGTAGCCCACTTTGTCAGAGAGGAAATCGGGACAGAGGACGTCTTTGCACTGGGGAGCCATGTCCAAGAAAGCCAGTTTGGCATCGACAATCACCTGTCCCTCCTCCTGTCGCTGGTTGTCTCTGTCTTTATGCGAATACGGCTGCATCATATCGCCAAATTAACCTCGCTTACCTGGCAGAGAGGAAATTCCCGAAAAAAACTCGGAAAAACCATCCTGTTTCAAGGATTTTGAAAACGACAGATATAGTTATATATATATATATATATATATATATATTATATATATATATATTATATAGTTATATATAGTTATATATAGTTATATATATATATATATATATATATATATATAGTTCTGTATATGTGTATAGTTATATATATGTGTATATATATGTGTGTGTGTGCATATATTTGTGTATATATATATATATATTGTATTAAATGTATAATTGTAAACATACTGTACCAAACTACATTAGGATTATAAATCAATAGAAATTATATATAAAGTGTAAATATAGTACATCAAATTATAAAAATAGACATGTGTATATATATGTATATATATGGATTGTATATTGTAAATTATAAAATATATAGTATTTATTTTATTTAAGTTGTATATGTATGGATTGTAAATATCAAATATAGTGTCATAAAGAAAATTGTATATAGATATATAAAAAGATGAGGAACACAGGAAGTTAATTTATTAAATATTTGTCCTTTTCTTTTTGTTTTGTATTTTTCACATGTTTAATTTGTATTTGAATGTCTGAAATAAATTCAATCAATAGTTCCAGTTGTATCTCAGTCTGGAGGGTTGCTGGTTCTAGTCCAGAGTGATGCAGTGTTAGAGTGGTTTGAGAGTTATAAGCTAAATGGATAAGATATTTACTTTTTGAGAAATAAAATGTTAATAAAGTAAGCGTAGCCTCATTCAATTCCGTTCGGGCACTGAGAGTGAAAGTCAGTACACAGCAAATACATGAGTGTTAAAATGTTAGGGACGGTGTTGAATATAGAGTGTTGGTGTTATTTTAACACCACGCAGTTATGAAATAGCACTGCTAGTGTTGCCTGTGACTTATTTGCGTTGTCAAATCAGAGTGTTAAGCTTTTTTGGTGTTAAGGCAGATCTAAGCCACGCCCTCACGTAACGGTTGTCCAGGACGTGATGAAGACGAAAAAACTTTCTCCTGCGCCATTTTCTTTCACAAGGGGAATACTCAAGACGGTAGAAGGTAAGTGCTTAATTTGACTGTCTGGGGGTATTCAAGACTTAGTCATACACCTGTTATTTTATCATAATTCATATTTGCTTCATAACTTGTGCTTATTTAAGTTGTAATTGTCTATTTTGTATTGTAACGTTAGGTAATAGCTAGGTTATAGCAAAGCTTTTAGCATGACTCAATACTCTCAGGTTAGACTATAACGTTAACTTTCGTGAAAAGTTTACTCCCTGATAATAAACCTACTGTGTAAGCGGGAATATATCGTTGGACTTGTTAAAAAGCGAAGTTATTAGGCTGTACTAGTTGCTAGCAATGTGCAGTGTTCGGCGGGAGTAAGTGTTAGGCGGGAGTAAGTTAGCACGTTACGTTATTGCTAGCAAGCTGGCTGACGTTAAGTGAACTTTAACGTAGCTCTAGCCACTGAGAGATGGTGAAAACATGTATGCTAGCCATCAGTGACAGGATTGGTCTGACTTATGACATGACCTTCTAACCATGTCCATAAATGTCCATAATTGTCTACAAAAATACATTGCAACATGGAAAAGCATTACTGGTAGAAAGACGTTGCGAACGCAGCATTAAGAACTACAGTTCCCATCAACGTTAGCGGTTTCGCGCTATTTCAGAACCTACGAAGGGCCCGCGGAACGAAAGAAGATAAAGGAAGAATGTAATGGCATTCTGAGATTGTAGAGAGAGAAGGAATGGCAGTATGTATTTGAGTAGTATGTAGTTGAGGGATTTGCTGAAATAGGCTATGCAAAATGTGCAGGGGAACAGGGGGGGAAAAAATGAACGTTAGCCTCCCGTTTTCTCCCATAAAAAATGTTGCTACGGACAACTCGACTTGCATGCATGCATGCTCATTTTCACCGAATACAATCTAAAGTACAAAACGAAAATTTGCCCACTGACCATCAGTCAGATATTTAAAATAAATATAAATATATTTGATTAGGCTATGCTGGGTTTCGTGGAAGTGAAAATGGGCAGTTTTAATAATGGGCAGTATGGAGTCAGATAGGCTCAGGTCACCATGGA
Source organism: Anoplopoma fimbria (assembly GCF_027596085.1). Classification (NCBI taxonomy): domain Eukaryota; kingdom Metazoa; phylum Chordata; class Actinopteri; order Perciformes; family Anoplopomatidae; genus Anoplopoma; species Anoplopoma fimbria. The sequence goes on along the minus strand of NW_026551417.1, from coordinate 38,142 downwards.
CGTATTTGGATTTGCCAAATTTTGCAGGACACTTGATATACAGGCTAATTGCAAATATGACATGTCTGGATGTTTAACTGTTGGCCTGAGATTTGTGTTGTATCATATTTTATTTTTTAAGAAAGAAATGCTGGTTCAAGTGGAGTGCAAGGGTGTCCTGAAATGGGTTCGAATACCAATGAAGGATGACCGCTATGATTACTTTCAGTTCATTCAAGAAGGTAAGTAAAAGGTTAACTCGACAATTTTTACATCACACCTAATATTGCATGTCATTATGAGTCAGTTATTGATTATTAACAGCAAAGTGTATAAACCTCATGATTGTTTTACATATCTAAAACAGAACTGTACCGACAGTTTATCGGAAGTTATTTCATCATGTCATAGGTTAAAACTTAATGGCATGTGGTTGTGGTGCTGTTGCCAAACAGCTTTTAAGTGCATTATCGTCACCTTCACGCTGTAGTGCATTGGTAATCCAATGGTAGTCCAATGAGATAAAAAGCCATTTCCGTGTATTGGCCGCACTGCACCCAAGTATTAGTTGCAGGGATGCAGGAATTTTACAAAATTACTATATCAACTGTGGTTAATAGTTGGGAAACAACAGTAAGTGTTTTGGATCTCAGTTTCAGCTAAATTCAACCTGCCAAATGAATCTGATGTGGACCTGAAGGACTCCTCAGGAGTTGATGTAGATGCTGACATTTTTGATGAGTTAGTGAGATCTGCTGCAGTATCTTTCAAGGTGTTCACTGAGGACTCTGGTAAGACACAGAAACGCCCCTCCCATTGCATTTACATTTAGGACATTTAGCAGATGCTTTTGTCTAGAGTGAATTAGTACATCTGTCAATAGGAACAGAAACAACAATATTGCTATTGTTACAACTGCAGATGTCAGAGAGCAAATATGCAAGATCAGGCCACTGTGGTGATGTTGCCTTATGCAAAATATATTTCCCAACTAATGTTAAATAGTATAACCCCCCCCCCCCCCCATCCCTTTTCTTCCCTTAGCTGAGAAAGAGGTCTCTGAGGCCTCCTTCTGCTCAGAAGAGGGATCATTCTCACCCATTGAGTCTGTGAGGTCATTCTCATCAGTTGAGTCTGTGAGTTCAGGCTCCACTGTTATTACAGAATGCACCAAAGCACGGAGAAGGCAACTGGTAGAAGGACCACCTGACAGTAAGGCAGCAAAAGATGTAAGTTGTTCTTAGGTTGTTGGTAGGATGTCAAAAAATGTTCAAAATGCATAGCAAGTTTACATGCAACCTCTATATTACAGATGGTCTATGTAGCTCTACATCAAAAAACCGGGGGTGAAGACATATTCAAAGAGTACAACGCAACCAAAGGCCTTTCTGATCAAACAAGAAGGAAACTCGTCAACATCCTGGTGGCAGATATGGTCGAGAGTCATGGGTAAGTGTCATATCAACTGTTGACAGAGAAAAAAGTTTCTGATGCCAGTTAACCTAATTAGTTGTGAAATGTTCCTTCTTTTGTTGTCTATTACACAACTTTTCTAGCGTTTTGTTGCCCCCGTCCCAACTTTTTTGAGATGTGTTGCTGGCATAAAATTCATAATGTGCTTATATTTCAAACTGACCCTATCTTGCTATGGTGTAGGAGGGTCCCACCAATCAATGTCCGCGTGACCTATGAAGTCCCTGGATTCACTCTGGTGCGAATGGACAGGGGAGGGGGGAGTGGCTACGGTGGTGTATGTGTGTACATCAATGATCTCTGGTGTCGTGCCTACTCAATAAAAACGAGGATATGTGACGATCCCAATGTAGAGATCCTGGGCATGACTTTAAGACCATTCTACTCGCCCCGCGAGTTTGGGTGCATCTTACTGTTTGCTGTTTATGTCCCCCCGAAAGGGCCGGGAAGAGCTGCACAGGCAGCAAGGACCATCGCTGACTGTGTGCATGAACTGCAACTGCAGTACCCAGAAGCACCAGCAGTTGTCCTCGGAGATCTGAACCAGTGTTTTCTAGACATTGTGCTGCCGGGATTTGAACAATACGTCCAGGATACCACCAGAAAAAATAATATATTGGACAAGTGCTATGTAAACATTAAAAATGCATATGTAGCCAGGGTTGGGCCACCTATTTCGACCTCTGATCATAATGTTGTGTGCATTACTCCAGTCTATAAATCAAAACTAAAAAGAGGAAAGCCTGTGAAGAAAGTAGTGAGGACATGGACAAATGAAAGCAAGGAACAACTAAAAGCATGCCTTGACTTGACAGATTGGGACACTTTTAGTTACGGCTCATTGGATGAAATTACCACAGTCACAAATGATTATATTAATTTTTGTGTAGAGCTTGTTGTTCCCACAAAGGAGATAAAAAAAAATCTATCCTAATAATAAATCCTATGTGACCAAAGATATACAAGAAATAATACATGAGAGGAAAACAGCCTTCATAAATAAAGACTTTGGAGCACTAAAATTGGCAGAGAAAAAGCTAAAAAACAGAATTAAACAAGCAAAATCGGCACATAGACAGCGTTTGGAAGACGCATTCAATTCTAATAATCACAAAAAGACATGGGACACAATGAAATCTATGACAGGAATGTCATCCCCATCCAAACCTATTTTGACAGAAAATGAAGGTGCCTTAAGCAATGACCTAAACACATTCTTTGCTAGATTTGAATCATTAGATAATTCCTCAAAGTGCACTTTGATACTTAAGGCCGTAATACCTGCCCCCTCAGACAGAATTACCATCACTAAAGAGGATGTGAGAAGGGTGTTTCGGTGTACCAATACAGGGAAAGCTAATGGGCCAGATGAGTGCAGTGCTTTCCTCCTCAAGAACTTTGCATCTGAGCTGGCTCCAGTGTGGCAACCTATATTCCAAACCTCTGTAGACACACACACAATCCCTCTGTCTTGGAAAACCTCCTACATAAAACCACTACCAAAAATCCGATGTCCAAAAGAGCATAAGGATTATAGACCCATAGCCCTCACTTCAGTGATCATGAAATCACTTGAAAGAATACTGCTACAATATCTTGTTAGTTTAACCAAAGAGAAACTTGACCCCTGTCAGTTTGCTTATAAAAAGGGCTGCGGTACAGAGGATGCGGTCGCCACACTGGTCCACCTGATTACAAAACATCTAGATCAGTCTAAAGACAACTATGCAAGGGTGTTGTTCTTGGACTTTTCTTCAGCCTTCAACACGATACAGTCTGATATATTGGTGTCAAAGATGGTCCAGTTAGAACTGAATCCATATTTGATTCACTGGTATGCATGTTTCTTAACCAACAGAGTACAGAGAGTAAAGGTGAACAGAACCCTTTCCTCAGCATTAACTACAAATGTTGGCGCTCCACAGGGTTGTGTAAGCTCAGCTGTACTCTTCACTCTTTATACTGACAGTTGTCGTACTGAAGAATGTCTGTCTGAGGGTAGGAGCAAAGGACCAGATCAGTACATTCTAAAGTACTCTGACGACACAGTTTTAATTTCTCTCTTAAATAGTTTCAGTGACCCTGGACTGCACCAGCAGAGAGTAAATAAGGTGGTTGAATGGAGTGATAACAACGCTCTCATCATAAACACAAAAAAGACAGAAGAGATTGTTTTTGGTGCACCACTGGAGATATGCAAATCTCCTATTACTATTCATAGTGAACAGATCGATCAGGTATGTTCATACACATACCTAGGAGTAGCAATAGACCATCTTCTTTCATGGAAAGATCAGATTGAATCAGTGTGTAAGAAAACAAAGCAAAGAATCTATTTCCTTCGCCGTTTAAGATCTTTTGGTGCCAGTAGAAGGATTCTTCTTTTGTTTTTCACTTCTGTCATTATGAGTGTTCTTCAGTACTGCAGTACCACCTGGTATGGATGTCTGTCTGTAGCCCTAAAGTCACAAATGTTACAACAACTAAACATTTGTTCAAAGATTGTTGGACAACCACTTCAGGAGCTGTATGCTTCCATGTATGACAACAGCATGCTGAGGTTGGCAAAAAACATCACCTCAAACACTAATCATGTTTTGTATAGTGAATACAGGTTATTGCCCTCAGGAAGGAGATACGAGGTACCACTTTTCAAGAAGGTTAGACTAAAAAAGTCTTTTGTCCATCAATCGACTTTGATGCTAAACCGGAGATAGGCGAAGTGGTGGACAATGTGCTCTCGACTATCTGTACCCATGTATGTAAATTTGTTGTGTTTCAATGTGTCATGTCAATGTGTGTGATTCATGTTTTCTGTTTAAACATGCAACGGCTGCTGGGTCGCAAGACAAATTTCAGCACCAGCTGACGAATAAAGTTCATATCATATCATATCATATGCCCTAGGAATAGTCACCCTTTTCCCCAATTTGAAGGATAAGGCTTCACCAACTGGTTATGTGAGTATTATGCAACAGGAACCTCTCATTTAGTCTTGGTCATGTATAGAGAAAAGCCTTATTTTGGGGTCCTGATACAGACATCAGCTTTGATGGATTTTAATATTGACAGTGTGTCTTGCCTGTGTTCTTGTCTGACAGGAACATTACTACGATCCTCACAGTGGCCAAGGTTACCTGGCCTACAGATTGAAAACGGTTCAGCGCAATACCACAAGTGACTTAAAGAGGAGCCCCAAGTCTGCGGATCAACATGGCCCTAAGACCCTGCGTGAGACATCAACATCTGAGCAGCTGTCAGGTGATGAATGCAGAGAAGCGATGTCCGTGATGAAGCATTCAGCAGACCAACCAGTTGTTAAGGAGAAAATGAAGGCAACCTTCAAGCACCGTCAGAGTATGCTACACGATCCAGACCAGTCTTCAGTTATCCTAGATCACTTCCCCCGATTCTTGGATACACCAGGCTTGGTAAGAATTATAGAGACTTGCTTGATGTACCAGTTATTAAATGTGTTGTGTACCATGTTTTAATATGGTTTCTGTCTGTGTTAGATTAACCAAGACTTCACAATGCTATTTGGAGAAGATGTCTCGGGCAAGTTTATTGCAAAATGGCCAACGTTCTACAAACCTAGGATTATCGCTGTCTGCAAAGGCCTTCGCCCTGGTACTCATGTGGATGACCTTCTGTCCGCTCAAGAGGAATCGAATGATTATCGTAAGTGTCCACGGATTGTGTTTGCCAGTGTTCTTCATATGCGCTTATTAACTATGACTGTGTACTGATGGGGTGTGGGTGTTGCCATACTAATCCACTAGGATGGGACAGTGACTTGGCAGCTATCCTCCTGCTCGTTCATCTCTTGCCTCCAACCGCAAAAGGAAAAAGACATGGGAAAATCAGTGCCACTGAAGCTGCTGACCATGTGGTCAAGTTCATGAAGGTATGTTCAGGACATAGATAGTGACTGAATGTTGCTTCACCTCTTTTAACACTTAATTTACCTATGATTTGTCACTTTCTTGGTCAGCTGTTTGAATTTCCCTCTCGCAGCAGTTAAAGGGACACACCAACATTTAGGGAAATTATTTATTATTTATCGTCTCCTTCTTGTCTCTGTGCGTGCAGTAACTCAATCTGACATACCCACTACTAGCCTAGTTTTGCATAGCTTATTGAGGTGGGCAGAAGCAACAAGCAGAGATAGAACATCAGACTGAGTTACTGCACACACAGTAACGAGAAGTGTATGTATCATCTTATCCAACTTTGGGGGATAATATTTAAAATATTGGCAAGTTCCTTTGAAAGACAAGATATTGTTTACATAAAATAATGCTCTTAAAATGATTTGGAGATATTTTATTCACTGCTGTGGTGGCACTGTAATCAAGGAGGCCAAGATGATGAGAGATAATTAATTATTATTTATGTACGTTGCCCTTTGTTGAATAGACATTCAGTAGATCCCAAAAAAGCTCTGCTTTTAACGTCCCATGTCATTTAGAGGTGTTTAGACGCCTATCCAGCTATAAGAAGAGGCTTATATAAGAGGCTTATATAAGAAGCCTCTTTGGTGTGTAAACAAATTACTGTTCCTAATTTCCCCTCCAACACTCTTAGGTGGGGACGAGCATGGTGACATTCCTGGACAGATTTGGATCAGCACAGCCCTTCCTCCTCTGTGTTGGAGAAAAGTTGAGTAGTATCCAAAAGTTTTACGTCATCCTCGATCAGAAGGCCATTCCCTGCGTGGCGCAGACAGCTGTGGCTGCCTTCGATGAACTGTTTAAGGCCCACTTCGTCTTTGCTGTATCCTACGATGAGGCCTTGTGCAACTTCTACACCTTCATTCAGACTACCGTATATGGGATTGACGTCGGCACTACAAAAGAGAGTCCACGGGTCAAGGAAATCCGGGCAAAAGTTGATCATATTGAGGTTTGAAAATGTTCACCTGTTGCATTTGCAAGGTTCAGCACAAAAGTTGCTCCGTTTTTTTTCAACATTTGAAGTTTGGTCATGCGTTGTACCCAGGACGTACATTGCGTTTGAAATGTGGAGAGAATGGGTGTTCTTCTGTTTTTTACACATATTGTGGATTCAAGAAACATTTATTGAGAGTACATCGAGACTGTGTAGCTTCAAATTCTATTGTTCCTTTGGACAATGTTCACAGTAATGTTTGTGTTCCTGATCCACTGCCAAGTGAAGTTTCTCTCGTAGCTACTCAGCTCCTCTTGAAAAAAGACAGTTACTGGATATGTGTAGCTCTATTGTGGCTCAAGTACAAGCATCTGGAGTCTCTGAAAGTACTATGCAGTCTTTAGTTGGTTCAATGGAGGAATTTGTAAATGACGTCCATGTCCAAGCACAGGACACTGTTCTTAAATGTATTTCATCTGAGGTAACTGAACAAACTCTCAATAAAGTTAAAGACTGTTTTGAGCAGCTTGAAAATCCATTTTCATCCCTCAATACTGAAACTAAGAGGCAAAGACATTTTGAGAAAAAATGGAAAATTGTGGAACCAGTAGAGCATGTTCTTGGTGTGCGTTATGATCTACGCAAGGATAGAACTACTGGTGTATACAGTCAAATTCCTGTTAATGACAAATTTGTTTATGTGCCTATTTTGGGAACTCTTGAGTCGATGTTTACTAATCGGGAACTCAGCAACTGTTTCCAGCAAGTGAAGCTTCATGAAGATGGCATTTTCAAAGACATTAATGATGGTTCATATTTCAGAAATCATCCATTATTTTCACAGCAAGAACATGCTCTTCAAATTCAGCTTTATTATGATGATTTTGAAACGGCCAATCCGCTAGGCTCTAAAAAGGGAATTCACAAACTTGGCTGTGTTTACTTTATTTTAAGGAATTTGCCAATGAAGCTGAATTCAGTTTTGATGAACATTCATCTTGTGGCGCTTTTTCATTCAGAGGACTTAAAGAAATATGGTTTTGATCCAATCCTACAGCCTCTTGTTCATGACTTAAAAGTTTTGGAGACGCAGGGAATCCAGGTACCCTTTTCAGATACACCATTAAAGGGGTCTGTTATTCAGGTTACTGGGGATAATTTAGCTATACATGGACTTTTTGGTATGGTTGAATCGTTCAGTGCAACTTACTGTTGTCGATTTTGTTTAACTGACAAGACACGTTTGCAGTCAGTCTTTAGTGAGGATGACCCAGACTTAATTCTTCGCACAAAGGAGCTCTACTCAGAACACTGCAATGCCATGGCACAAAATCCCACTCTAGTTCACTCATTTGGTGTTAAGAGAACCTGTCCCCTAAATGCGCTGCAATTTTTTCATTCCTCAGACAATTATGCAGTGGATATTATGCACGACCTACTAGAAGGTGTTGTACAGTACGAGTTAAAGCTTCTTTTTCAGTATTTGGTGAAGGACTACATTTCTTTAAATGCCCTCTCTCAAAGGATTCAGAGCTTTAACTATGGATACAGTGAGAGAAAGAACAGACCCAGTGGAGTCAAAGTTAATGATGATAGCAATGACCTCGGGCTCAATGCCATCCAGTCTTGGTGCCTCCTGCGAAATACTCCCTTGATTTTCGGAGACCTAGTTGAACAGAACAACAGTTATTGGAATGTGATTATGCTTTTGATTCAGATTGTCAACATTGTATTCTCACCAGTTATAACAGATGGTATGACTTATTATTTGAAGCACCTAATTTCTGACCATCACAAACTTTTCAAGTTAGTGTTTACAGATAAGAGGCTCATCCCAAAGCATCATCTGATGATACACTACCCCAGATGTATTAGGAAAATAGGTCCACTTATACACATGTGGTGCATGCGATTCGAAGGCAAGCACAACTTCTTCAAAAGGTCGGTGAAGAGTTTTAAAAACTTAACCAAAACATTAGTCAAGAAACATCAGCATCAGTTGGCTTTTCATTGGGAGAATTTTTATTTCAAAAGATTACAGTTTGGTCCTGTTAAACATGTCTCAACTAGCAATCTGGAGGGCAGTGTGGTCTTGAGGTCTTGTCAAACTTTGAATGTGTCTAGTGTCTCCACTACTTCCTGGGTTAAAGTCCATGGAACAGAGTACCAGATGGGAATGTTTGTCTGTACAAGTGTTAAAAATGAAATGCCTACTTTTAATAAGATTATCAATATCATTATCAAAGATGATGAAGTGTTTCTTTTGGCAACTAAAGTTATTACCATGTATTTCGATGATCACCTGAATGCATTCAGCATTGAGGAGGTGGATGATGTGTTCAGTGTAATTTGTGTGGCTGATCTGATGTATTATAGACCTTATGACAGGCAGTTTTCACCTGAAAATGATGAAAGAATGTATATTGTGCCCTACTGCAGTTTAGTCTGAAATGTGCATTGAATTGTCAAAAATGGATTTAATACAAAGGTACTTTTTTCTAAAATTTCTGCCATTTGTCTTTTATTTCAGGTAGTATAGTATAGTATATATGCTCTTTTGATCCCGTGAGGGAAATTTAGTCTCTGCATTTATCCCAATCCGTGAATTAGTGAAACACACTCAGCACACAGTGAACACACAGTGAAGTGAAGCACACACTAATCCCGGCGCAGTGAGCTGCCTGCAACAACAGCAGCGCTCGGGGAGCAGTGAGGGGTTATGTGCCTTGCTCAAGGGCACTTCAGCCGTGCCTACTGGTCGGGGTTCGAACCGGCAACCCTCCGGTTACAAGTCCGAAGTGCTAACCAGTAGGCCCCCTAGTGGGGCATTGGGAAATTTGACACCCGATAGTGTCATTGGTATTTACACCTAGTAGTGTTAACTATTAGTAATTTTTAACACTGAGTTTTGTTGTCTTCACACTACACTGGTGTTGGTGTTGAAGAAAGCAGTGTTCTTTTTTAACATTTTATTTTAACACCAACACCAGTGTAGTGTGAATACAACACCATAAAGTGTTGTATAGTGTTGGTGTAGTGTTGATTTATAACAATATAGAGTGTTAAATCAACTAAAATTGGGTGTTAATTATCTAACACTTTCTAAAATGTTAATTTAACACTAGAGAGAGTGGATGCATATAGACACTTTGCCGGTGTTAAAATTAACACTGTGGGTGTTAATTTGACACTGACAATTTTGCAGTGTATCGATCAGTTAGAGCTCTGACCTTCCACATCATGTGGTTTTACAGTCAGATGAACCGACGGACAATTATCTTCCGTTATTTATTTCCATTCCCTTATTAGTCAACCATGGATCATGTTTTGGTCACTGGACTTTTAATCCAACCCTGTATGTGGTATGTACATACATGGTTGTAGTTATTTAGGTGCTGTGACCTCTGACCTTCTGACCTCCACGGTAATCGGAGGCTGGTGACATTCGGGATTTAGGATTCGAAGCCTTTTTAACTGTTGAAGTCTCTGCAGCTAAAAGCCCTGATACACCAAGCCAACACAGCAAATGCCAAAGTGTTAAAATCCCAGAGTATTCATGACCAGAGTAGATTTTATACACTTTGGTGTTGAATAGGCACTAAGTACATTTTTGGGGGTGTACCAGAAACACTCTTGGGTGTTGTCTCTAAGTATAATGCTGGTGTAGAGTAATTTCAGTGTTTATTTTAGGATGATGGACTCCCTGAGTGTCCAACGGTTAGGTTTCGATTCGTCATTGGGTCGCTGCGCCTTCTCATTGGTTGAATCTAGAGACATGTGACCGTTTGTCCTCTTCCACACTACGCGGCAAACTGTTTCGGCAGAGACGGTTGGTTGACTAGAGAGGATCGAATCAACGAAGACATTTTTGAACTTCACGGGAATGTAAACAGGTAAGAAAAGTACCAAGTGAATAATGCACAGGGTTTCTATGTTTCATAGTTAGTTGTGCGTGTGTACTTCATATAGGTCAGAAATTGTATTCATAATGGGTCTTAAGAAGGTATTAAAGTCTTAAATTTAACTTGTTCAAACCTGCAGAAACCCTGAATGCAGAATATTCAGCATTTCTTCGTCTTTTAGATCTGATAACCAACTTATAAATGCTAACGATTTTAGCTAACGTCAAACTTAATGGCCAATGCTAATGAGGCACATGTCTTCAATTTAGCTAACGCCTGGAATAGAGCGCGTAGGTCGCCATTGCTCATGGGACCTATGAGACCGAAAAAAATGAATGGGAGTCAATGGAGAGAAAGTAATTATTTACTGATCCCAGTCTTTATATGCCCCGGATTACACATATGTTGTTTGTGGATTTAAATGATAATTTTTCATGCAAAGAAAACTATAATTTAGCGGGAAGGAGTTTGATACGGTTAGTTTTTGTGTGGGGCGCTTTGTGGACTACAACTCCCGCTGCTCTCGACGTGTATGATGTGCGTCACCACCACTCGCAAACAGATCCCGCAGTCGGAACATGGCTGTGTCTTTGGTGCACTTTACCACCTTCTTTCAAGGAGAGCACCAAAGCCTTGATCGAGGTGAAAGAAGGTGGTAAAGTGCACCAAAGAGACAGCCATGTTCCGACTGCGGGATCTGTGTGAGCGCGACCCCTCCCCCTCCCACTCTGTCCTTCCGAAAGGGCCGTGTGCAAAGACACCTCATTCCCGCCCCGCCACCCTCTCACAACGCAACAAGCATGGAGGATACCGGTAAATAAAATGATACGGCGGCGTGAGACGAATTTGTTTCAAAGAGGAGAAACAACGGCTCGGTTAATTAATTAAAATATACGAACAAGCGAAATTAAACCAAACATGTTCCCAAATGGAACAGAGGGGGAGGGGGATTAAAGTTAGGGCACTCTGAAACCCTCACCGTAGTACGCAGGACAATGCGACGAAGCCAATGCTCTAAATGGTAGCTAATGGTGCGTTTTAATATCCATCCGTCTCGGAGGTCCGAGGACGTTGCCTAGCGACACGCACAAACACGCCCCTTTTCCTCGGACGGCGATCTCGCCATCTCGGTTGAACTCAGTGGTGACCGAGCGAAATTCCGAGACAGAATTCAAGATCGCTGCGCCCATTGTGACTTGAAGTATGAACTGTTTTCATTGTGCTTGGACCACTTTGGTGGTTTAAATGGTAATTTCAATCACTCGTATTACTGCAATACCTTACTGCGTCCGTATCTCTGCCCAAGGGCGTAGGAACCAGGGGGGACGGAGGGGACGTGTCCCCCCCAATTTTCGAGACTGGCGCATTTGTCCCCCCCAAAAATTATACCGCAAAATATCTTTTTTTTATTTTTTATATTTTACTCACTTGCTTTTATTTTGAAAGCGCAACACAGCGTCTTGTCACCTGCCCCATGTATGGCAGCGCGCAGGGTTGTAAGGACTTCAGGCTGGAAACGCCTTCGAATCGCTGCCTAGAAGGCTAAGTTGCCTGCTTTCCATCGGGGACGTAAGCGCCGCGGAACGGCTGCGCCGCGGTCACCGCTGCTGATCGCTGCCAGCCTGCAACTATTATCGCGTGATCTCGTGATCTCGCGTGAATACGGCTGTCTCGCAAGACAGCGCTAAGCTGAGAATTTGAGATGCTGGTGTCTGCAGCTAACGCGACAGGTTAGAGCCGTTAAAATGAAAAGACAGCAGCAGCGCAGTTTAAAAGATTTCTGCAAATGACAGGAGGAGAAAACATTTTGGCTCTTTTGCCTAGGCCATTGTTTTTCAACCTTTTGTGTGTCACGGCACGTTTGACACTGTTGGATAACACTACAGTGCTATCTAGCTTTTATTTGTATCAGTTCTACACAGTAATTTATATTTATCAGTTCATTACATCCATTCTAATGTCGTTTTCGTTTGCCTTCACACACCAATCAGTTAGTGGAAATGTTCGAATAATATCACATACTCAAGATTAAAAATAAGTTCCATTTACGTTTACATTTAGGGCATTTAGCAGCCGCTTTTATCCAAAGCGACTTACAATAAGTACATTTGTCATAAGAAGTGCATCAATATATCACTGTCGGTACAGAAAGGATGTTCATAGAACCGTTGGTGTATATGTTAAAATTCTTGATGCTGTTTTTCCCTTTAACCTTAACCTTTGCCTGTGTGTTCATTGAGGCATAAGATACAACTAAGAAAAGAAAAGGTATTCAGAAAATACGAATTCAAATTTAGATCAATATTTTTCACATGTTATTTATCAGTCTACAAAACTGTATGATAAGGCCTGCAATTAAATAATTGATTTGATATGTATCAGTTCAATACTGCCATTCAAAATGTGTTTTCCTTTAGAAGAATAAAATACATTTGTGAATGTTTTGCAGTGTAGTTCATTTATGACATATCTCTATTCGAACCATTAATGGATCTGTCAGGTTTCCGATATGTGTCCCCTCCAATGTTAAACACGTTCCTACGCCCCTGTCTCTGCCTATGTACACAAATATATTGTATTTGTGTACAGCACTTTGGTCAACTACTGTTGTTTTAAATGTGCTATATAAATAAACTTGACTTGACTTGACTATGGCTTATAGCCTACTTATATTGGATCGCCTGGTCCTCTGCCAATGCTACCGCGATAACAGCTTTCCGGGTGGCGTCCATGTTTTCCTCCAACGACCGAGCGAAATAATAAAACGCTTGAAGTGTGGGCGTGGCGTCAGATCCGAGATCCGAGTCGGTTCGCAGAGAATACTCGAACGCAGCATAACCTACAGCTGTATATTATTGTTTTGCACGGGTGAATATTTGTTTAGATGAAAAACTGTTTCCCTTTTTTTTTTAAACATGTTCATGCCATGTGCCAGCCAGAGTTCCTTAATGGCACAACCAATGTTCTAACTGGCAGCTATTTGTGTAACCTTCAAAGTGTTCCATTCTGTTAAAAAATAACGATACAAAATCAAATGTTGCAGTCATACTGACCTGTGTTTTGTGATGCTAAATCAAATACTCAAATACTTTTTTTGTTGTAATAGTGGAAGGACGACAACAATGCTGTTCAAAGTGCAATACCACGGAAAGAAGAAGTACATTAAACTTAATGGAGCCTCACATTCAGAATTTCTCAAAGAGGGTAAGTTACTTGAGTACCACATTTAACACTAGAACCGGTAACATAGGTAATATATACTTGCAGCGGTTTTTTTATTGTATGTAACTTTCTTGACAATATGATCGCTTCTTGAACAAAAGAACACACTGCAGTTGGGTGTATGGATGGTATGAGATGAACTGATCATAGGTGACGTGATTTCAGAGACAAACATTGATTATGAGTGGAAATGGCCTTTAACTACTCTGGATAGCTACCACAGAGTGGCCATTGTATAGGGAATTGAGAGGGGCTTCATGGATTATGTAATATTCAGGTACACTACAATAATAAAAGAGCTTGAAAGCTCATTATTTACCTCAGTAAAATGCATTCCAGGCTTCATTAACTTTTTTCTGTATTCAAAGCTAAAGTGAAGTTCAGCATCTCCACTGAGACAGACATATATGTGCTGGATGACACTGGAACAGAGGTCGATGAAGAGGTCTTCACCGACATCCTGGAGGAAAAACGGACATCCTGTGGACGATTGTTGATGTTCTTTCAGTCTCTGGTAAATGGTCATTTGATTGTATTGTCCATCGAAGGGTTACAGTTGCAACATGTGGCCGTTGTAATCGACTTTGCCTCACAAAAAGGAGTTGTGCTTAAAATGTGGCCATATCAACCATCAAAACTCATATCTATAACTGGAAAAGAAAACACTTTCCCTGTCTACCCAGTCATCTCCTCTAAATAGAACATGTGGATCAATTAATGAAATCACAAGTGAAAAATGTTTTTAAAAAATATTGTGTGCCCTCTTTTCAGACTCTCCTGTCCCATCCTCATGCAATGACACCTTGTCACTATCGTCACCCACATCAGAGAGTGATACTTCTCTGATGTCTTCAAAAAGATGGCCCATCGATAATTCCTTTCTAATGTCTCGAAAAAGACAGTGCACAGATGAAGCCATTTTGGAGTCCACACAAAGTCAGCATATTGATGACAGTTCTTCACAGGCCAAAGAGGTGTTGTTTTCTGTAGAACATTTGTCTTTATGTTGTAAATGTTGTATGTTTTGGAATAACATTTTTTGCTATGCTGATCTACTTTTTTCTTATTCCTGTTGTCAAGCTTGTCAAGAGAGTTCTGGAACAAAAGCCTGGAGGGGAGAAGATACTTAAAGAATATGCCATGAGAGGAGAGATTAAGGACCGGACACGCCGTGAACTTGTCAACATCATTGTTGCTGATATGGTGGAAAAGTATGGGTAAGTAAAATATTTTATTGTGCATGATTTATTGAATGGTATTTTCATAGTATTTGACCATTGTAAATTGCCATACTGATTTTTTTATTTTTCCTGTCAATCCAACCTATCATTTTCCACACAGACGTGCTCCACCAAAGGACAAAAGAACACAGTATGCATGGGGGATTGTAACACTGTTTCCTTCTCTAAAAGACCCCTACTCCAAAAAAGGCTATGTGAGTATATTAAGTGTGGTTAATGTTACTCAAATGTTCATGTTATAGTTATCAAGACTTTTGCAGTTTCTTAGGAGTAATGTAGGACGGCTTCTTTATTACCAACTTTGCTAGGTGTACAAGCAGCAAGGGATCAATTAATATTCTTGATGGTAAATCTTAACAATTCTTTCTACCAGTATCCATATTGAATCATGCTGAATTTTTTTATTTTTTTTCCAACTTTATTGTTTTTAGGAACATTTCTATGATGCAGATAGCAACGAGGGCTACCTTGCATGGAAGCTTAAAAACACACAGCGGGACCTCAGCAGTGGCAGCAGTAGCAGTGGATTTAGGAGAATGAGCTCTCACACCTCAAACAGCAGTGGACCACAGTTGGAGAGAGAAGTGCCTAAAGAGCACCAGCTGGAGGGAGACCAATGTTGCGAGGCCATTTCTCTACTGAAACACAGCACGGACAAAGAACAGATATTCATGAAAATGAAAGCAACCTTCAACCACAGACAACAGCTGATCCACGATCCTGAGCAATGCAGCACAGTTCTTACACTGTTCCCAAGGTTCCTTGACACGAAAGGCCTGGTAAATTCACGTTAATTATGTTTAAAATGTATTCTGTCAAAAACAGCATCACAAAGATGAGGATATTTCCCGCCCACTGCTACCACCATCAAATAAACCTACACATGATTTCTCCCCTTTAGGTCTTGCAGGACTTTGACCTGTTGTTTAGAGCTGAGACTTCTTCAAAACTTCTTGAGAAATGGGGAACACTCCTGAAGGTAAAAGTAATACAGCAAGCCAAAAACCTCAGCAAGACACCCCTTCTTGACTACCTCATTCAGTCTGCAGAGGAGAACCCTGATGAGGATGATGAAGTGCCAGGTAAGTGATATAAAATAGCCTGTTTGTATTTGGCCACCTTTTTAGATGCTGACTATTTATTGACAAGAACTTTTTGAACCTTTTATGTTGTGTCATGTGCTTTCATCAGGTGTATTTCATGCTCAAAGTATGTGCTCTCCCTTCCTCTTCAGGTTGGGATAGTGACATGGCTTCACTTCTCCTGCTGGTCTACCTCCTGCCACCACCTCCAAGTGGAAAGAAGGGAGCTGTCAAAATCAGCATCCGGGAAGCTGTGGATCGTGTTGTGAAGTTTCACAAGGTAATTGTATCCTGATAATATTATTTTTTTTAAAGGTCCCATGGCATGCCGCCAGGTGTGGCGTGATTAGCCGCTACAAGCCGTTTTGGAAATCTGGCCCTTATGACATCACAGGTGGGCGTGTCCACCTAATATGTGTGACAGATAGATGAGCAACGTTTGGTACAGTCCACTGAGTAGGCTGGTAGACTGATCTATCCAGCACACATCTTGGTGGACACGCCCACCTGTGATGTCATAAGGGGAAGATTTCCAAAACGGCTTGTACCAGCTAATCACACCACACCTGGTGGCATGCCATGGGACCTTTAAACCATCTAATATGCAGTAGTGTAACCAAACAAAACAGACATGTTTTGGCTAATTATTGTACCTTTCACTTGATGCAAGGGAATTTTCTCACAGGTAGAGAGAAATGCGTTAGCATGACTGTTCAACATGCATACTGGATAGAACAATCCTCAGTTAGGAAATATCTGAAATTAAATGTCTTCAAAACCTCCAGCACTTAGACGTGATGTCCCACAAATACCAGAATGAATTGCAAGTGATGATATGTAAACACAACAGTTAGCGACTTCTTCTCATAGGATAGAGTTCAGTTGAAGTTCCTTTTTTAATTCTTCAGAATGAATGGTGTGGAGGTAATTATTTTTGCAATGCACCAGTTTCTTTTCAGTGCATCTCCATGTCGAGGCCTTGTGAAAATAAAATCAATAAAAAGGTTGTACTTTTTGTCATCTTACAGTCAAGTCGCAGCCTTCAGGAACACTCTGGTCCAGACCAGCGGAGGCAGCCCTACATCCTGGCAGTTGGGACGGCAAGAAACAGCATCCATCAGTACTACATTGCGATGGATAATGGGCTCCTTCCCTGCAATGCCAGGTCTTCCCTCTCAGCCTTTGATGAACTTTTCAAGGCACATTATGTGTTTGGTGTCTCCTATGACCAGGCCTTAAACAGCATGTTTACATTTGTGCAGACCACCATCTACAACATTGACATCGGGCTCTCTCACGAAACTCCCAGAGTCAAGGACCTCAGGGCAAAGCTCCTCAACTGAACTTATGATGTTTGGATGCTTTGTGTGCAAATCCGCTTTTCACAGCATTCAGCTGTTGGTCCGCCATCTCAAACTTTCCCATGCGTTTTTTCCTGGTAAGCAGTTTCAATTGGTGTGTGACCAGAATGGATGCCGTCACAGATTTTGTAGTTTTTCAGGCTTCAGAAAACATCTTCAGTGCAAGCATAATGCTGAAATTCTAGATCCAGCTATTAATGAACCAGTTACTCCTTCAGTTGTTGTACATGATCAGCGAACAGTATCAACTTTAATTTCAGAGCAACCAGTGAATTCTCAAAGTTGTATTGAGAACAGGCAACATACCCAAGAAATGTGTGCATCCCTTATTGCAAAACTCCAAAGCAGTGGTGTGGCTACTAATGTTGTAAAGACTGTTGTTGCAAATATGGAGGAGCTTGTAGAGGAATTGCATTCAACTGTTAAAGAAGATGTGATAAAATTACTACCCGATGAGGGCATGAGAGCAAAATTTGATGAATACTTTGACAGTCTTGAAAATCCATTTAGCAAACTAAACACTGAGACAAAATTGAAAAAATATTTCAGTGAGAAATGTGGTCTTGTAGAACCTGTTGAGGTCGCTCTAGGAGTGAGGTATGACACCAGAAGGAATCGAGACACTGGCACATACGAACAAGTTCCTGTTACAGACAAATTTGTGTACATTCCTCTATTGGAAACACTGAAATTCATATTCAACAACAAGGATATTTGTGATCATATTTTGCAGCCTTGTGAGAAAACAGGCGTTTATAAAGATTTCTGTGATGGGAACTATCTTAAAGATCACCCCCTTTTCTCTAAAAAACCAAACTCTCTCCAAATACAGATATTCTACGACGATTTTGAAATGGCAAACCCACTTGGATCCAAGCATGGTATCCATAAGATTGGAAGTATATACTTTGTTTTACGAAATCTGTCTCCAAAGATAAACTCAGCTCTAATGAATATTCATCTTCTGGCACTTTTTCACACTGCTGATATAAAGAAGTATGGATTTGATAGCATCTTGGAGCCTCTTGTACATGATCTGAAAGTCCTTGAGTGCACAGGAGTGGAACTTCCTTTCTCTGATGAACCAGTTTGCGGCACAATTGCTCAAGTAACTGGGGACAATTTGGGATTGCACACACTTCTTGGGTATGTTGAATCATTCAATGCCAACTATTTTTGCCATTATTGTCTGATAGACAAACAGACCGCGCAGACAGTTTTTAGTGATGATGATCCAAGAATAACGTTCCGCAATAAAGCACTCCATGCTCAGCATTGCAATGACCTCATGGCAGATCCTACACTGGCTTCAACATTTGGAGTGAAGCGAACGTGTTTACTCAATGATCTACAGTACTTTCATGTTTCTGACAACTATGCTGTAGACATTATGCATGACATATTGGAAGGAGTGGGGCAATTTGAGCTAAAGTTGCTCTTTGGTTACCTCACAGACAACATCATATCCAAGACAGATGTTTGTAACCGGATATATTCATACAATTATGGCTTTGTTGAGCGAAAAAAACCGACCAACCAGAATCAACTTGGAGCAGACTGGAAACGGCATTGGTCTTAATGCCATTCAGACATTTTGCTTGATCCGGAATATGCCCTTGATATTTGGAGATGTTGTACAAGAAGGAAATGCACACTGGAGACTCTTGCTGCTTCTGTTGCAAATTATGAACATCATATTTTCTCCAGTCGTTACTGATGGCATGACTGTATGTCTGAAGCATCTCATTGTTGAACATCATCAACTTTTCAAACAGCTTTATCCACATCGCAAACTGATTCCTAAACATCATTTCATGACTCATTATCCCAGGTCCATTCGAAAAATAGGTCCAATTCTTCATGTTTGGACAATGCGATATGAAGCCAAGCATAGGTTTTTCAAGAACACAATCAAAAATTTCAAAAATATAACAAAGTCGTTGGCTAAAAAACATCAGATGTCTATAGCATTTCATTGGGAATCAACACCTTTCAAAAGTATTGACTGTGGGCCAGTGAAAACCGTTAAGCTCAATGCCATAGAAAATGGTGAGATAATTGCTGAAGAACTACAGGTTGACTTGGACTGTGAAGTTGATGTGACATCTTGGATCACTTCTTTTGGGACAGAATATCGCCCAGGCCTTCTGGTTTGCTCAAACATAGAGGATTTGCCAGTATTTAGCCTGATAAGAGAACATTTTTTACTTAATGGAGACTATTTTCTTCTAGCAGAGGACTTTGAAACACTTTGTTTTGCAGAACATTTTCATTCTTTTAATGTGAGACAGGGAAATGACAAAAATATTTCAGTTCTAAAAGTTGATGAGTTGTGCTTGTTTAAGCCATTTGATTTGCAAACAACTTATGGGTTTGACAGAGATGACCAGTATGTGGTGCCTGTGCATGTGTTGCTGTAAGCAACTTGTTGATTGGTTGCCAGGCACACCTTTATTTTCTTTATTTTCAAAACTTTCAAGTTCAAGTTGTTAGTTACATCATCTAAATGTTAAACTAATTTTCATTCTTTTCATGTGAGAGAGGGATATGACAAAAATGTTTCTTATTTATTTATTTTCAAGTTGTCGGTTACATCATATAAATGTACAACTAAATATGGTTCTTGATTGAAAATAATTAAAGTTTAACTATAATGTTAACTATATATGTATGCACTGTAACAACAGCAGCATCAATAAAAATGTTTTCAAGAATCTAATGTGTAGACTATTCATTCATGAAGTGTTGATAATTCACCTCAAAGGTGTTGGTTGTACACCAGTCAGAGTACATTCTCACTCTAGAAGTATTAAATAATCAGCTCTGCGAAGTGCTACAAAGCACTGACTTGGAGTACATATTCTTTCTCTCTGGGGTTCTAGGTTTACACTGCAGGTGTAAGGAAGCACTGAATGAGTGCCCAAAAGTACCACTAATAGAGTACATTTGCACTCTCAAAGTGTTCAAATGTAACTCTAAATTTGGAGTACATATTTTGCTCTTCTAACAGTGTTCAGTGAACACTGAACTCTTGGACCTATATATACCCCGAAATGAGTGTTAAATGTACACCCATAGAGTACAATGTACACTGTGATTTTTGCTGTGAACCTTTGGTTTTTGGGGACTCTTATCGGGCCGTGGGTGGTCATTTATGGCTGACCACCGTGGTTGTGTGTAAAGTTGATATTTTATAGCATTTAATCCAGTGGTATTGTGCGCTGGCAGAGTGGTATGAATTTGTGGGGGGAATTTTTTTTTTAATTGAATTGGATTCTCAATGGTTAAACATGCCTCCAAGCTTTAGGCTTATAGAGAGGAAAGAGAGTGAATGCCTCCATCCAGACTATTTTTGCTTAAAAACGCAGCTTTCCCTAAACAGTGTTCTAGGTTAAATCTAAAAACTCTGTGTTAGTGTATCAGTGTGGGAAAAAAATATAAACTGCCAAGTGTGAATTGTGTGACAGGAAAGTTAGAAAGAACTTTACATCACAAACAACTCTTGGGTTCAATCAATTCTAAACTGTTGTCATTAATCTGGAATTATGTTGGTTTTGTCGCTGTGATTATAAAATGATGACTTGCAGCACAGCAACTTGTAAATTATGATTATTTTGAATTAATTCTGTTGTCTGACAAATACGTATATTGGGGAAACTACATTGTGAATTCGAAGAAGAGATTTAGCCGTTCTTCTCTGTGGACAGTGGTGTCTCCTAAAGCGACCTGGTAAAGCTGTGTGGACGCAAAAGAGTCAGTCGTTCCTTGGCGGCATCAGCTCTTTGAGGTCAGCTTGGTGTATCAGGGCACTGATTCTAGACAAGAACATTAGCTAATGAGAACATTAAACCAGCTCTTCAAGTGAAAAGACTATCCGGTTGAGCTCCAAACCAGAGCTGCACCATTACAACCAGACTAGATCTCGCAAACTTCCGTTACGGCTGCAAGATCCAAGTCTGGAAAATGTGATTCTGCAACAGCACAGCCTATTCCTAGCCTCTGATTTATTCAGATGCTGGCTTTGCTGGATCGTTTGGGAGAAATGTGGTGGCTCCATGAGTGCAGCCACGTTCTTCCAGTATCAACACTGTAAGCCAAGACTGACTTGGCTTACAGTGTATTTTGAAAAAATCAAGAGTGTATTTTGATAAACGTCTGATGAGCACGTGGTCCCAACGGACTGGAGGGTTGAAAATGTAACACACTTCCATAGGAGCAGTCTGATCATTGAGCTAAATGATTAAAACTACTCGGAAACGTGACTTTCATCAACTAGCACTAAAAATATTAATAGCTGTTGACTCACACATTATAATGCGCACATCACAGTTTTACTTAAAATGCCATTGGCCAGGGTAAAACCTAGAGAGATGGGGAAGTTGGTGAAAGTTTGTGAACAACGATTGAGTGTTTTTCAATGAACATTACACATTGTCACTGTCACCTACTATAAAGACAAGAATAAGTCTTTGAGTATATCTCTAGATCATATTCTAATACTTAATCCATTAATGCTTATCCATTTTAACTCATTTAACTTTATTTAAATTGCTAAAAACGGCTTGCTGGACTGGCTCATATTTGATGAGGTCTATAGCTAACCCCTAACCCTAGCCTCCCTCGCTCCCCCCCTTCACACAAAATTGTTTAAGATATCAAAGCTAAAAATTTTTGAGTCAAAAGGATAAATTCATTGATAACAGAAAATACAAATGGCCTAAAATTTCTGATCTTGTAGAAGGTTGGGTGTGTGGGTTTTTCAGTAGTGCTGTAGATTATACATGCACTTTGAAAACTGATGTTTTTGTAGCCATGTGGAACTTGTTTTTTGGTTGTTAATAACATGCTGTAACTGACTTATTGTTCTTTGTATTCATTCACAGGTGCTGTGTTATGTGGCCATGCAGATTGTGTGACAGTATATTATCTTCAAGGTATGAGTTAATAAAACACTTCAGACTAAGACATTTCCACCATGCCCGCACATGCAAATATCCCTGTATTTATGTAGAGTGTCCTTGCACATTCACAACCTGGAAGAAACTTTTGACTCACATATATCGAGAACACAGAAAGCTAGAAACAGCAGTTGCTCAGTCAACTACATTCAAATGTCAGACGTGTGGGTGTGAAGAACTTTCAACTGAGAAAGATTACTTTAGTCATACTTATCAACATCTTAGACAGTATGAAAATGTAACTTGTATGTTTGAGGGATGTGCATTTCAGACACATGTATATGGTACTTTTAAGTCACATAAAAATCGTAAACATAATCCCCACAGTCTATCAGATTTTAAGGCAGGTGTAGTTAAGGTCACTGTTCAGTCTGCTAGTCCTGATGATAGGCCCACATCTTCTGCAAACATAGATGATAGTCAGTCAGATGCAGATAGTGATATTGATTATTCAGAGGACCTTCCTGAAGTAGTAGAAAAAAACTTGCCTCTGTTCTATTGAAATTAGAGAACATTTTTCATGTTCCATCTATAGCAGTAGATGACTTGGTTGAAGAGCTACACTACCTGCTGAGTACAGTGTCTGTGCCGATAACTAGTAGCAGGCTCTCAGATTTTTTCAAAAACAAAGACATTGAGGTTGATGGTGTTGTTGTTAATGAATTAGCTGATTTACTATGTAAATCTAATCCTTTGGTTAATGCACTGGGGAAAGGTGGTGCACTTTCTACAGCGTATAAGAGAAAAGAATACTTAAAAAAAGTGTTTAATGTTGTTGAGCCTGTAGAGTTTGTTCTAGATCAAAAAAATTGCAGGTCCTTTCAATATATCCCATTACTGCGATCGTTGCAGCAGATACTTGATTCTACTGAAGTGTTGAATAGAGTTATTGATACCCACAGAACACAGAGCAGTAACACTGACCAGCCTGAAAACCAGCAGTATCGCTCCATAAGAGATGGTGTGTACTTCAAGGAAAACCTGTTCCTCTCAAGTGATGATTTAAAACTTTGTTTAACCTTATACATTGATGACTTTGAATTGTGTAATCCTTTGGGCACGTCACAGAAGAAGCACAAGTTGTGTAGTGTATATTGGATTCTGAATAACTTGGCACCAGGCTCTCACTCAGCACTCACCTCAATTTATTTGGCAGTTTTGTGTAAGAGTGACGATGTAAAGCAGTGATCCTCACTATTTTTTTGACAAGAGCCACATTGGCATTGCAAAATCAAAAGGAGAGCCACTTTTATGACAACATGCTAAGTCACCTTTGCAAATGTGCATTTCTTCATATAAATTGGTGTTACGTCCCAGACTTAAGGGGATGAGGGGAGTAATACAATTATGTTATTCCCAGGACTGGTCAGCGAAAGAGAGGACAAAGAGACATGTGCCTTGTTAAAAAACAGGAGTTTATTTTATTTAACAAAAATAAACAACAACACCGTCAGGTTGAACTCAAAACGCTGGCCTGCAAAAAGGTACCAGGATAGTCAGTCATGCAATCGGTTAACACAAAATACCGGTCTCCAAAAAAGAACCAGGAAACCAACAGAACAATGTTAAAAGATTCCCTGGCCACAGTCACCTTTCCACTGAAAGGGAGACATCAAGGCTTAAAACACACAGCTCACCCTTACCACTGCAAGGAAGTGACACACTGAACCAACCGAACTGCAGGCATCGGCCCACAGGCCGTAACAACAAAACAACAAAAAAGTAATAACAATGGATTTTCATTTAAGACCAGATTTAAGTTAATACTGTGATGAGCGGAAGCTGGCATGCATGTCCTTGACTTTCTTCATGTTGTATTTGTATTTGGTTGTTGCAATCACAGTGAGGCATTCAAGATGACCATGGGTCAGTCGGTTTCTCTGTTTTCTCTTGATAGTGTTCATGGTCGAAAATGTTGACTCACAGGTGTATGTGCTCATGAAGAAAGACATCACTTTCTGTGCAAGTGGTTTCAAAGTGGGAAAGTCTGCTTCAGAAACCAAACTCCAGAAGTGGCCAACACCTGCTCTGAGTTCAACTTGGAGAATGTTGTTTGTTTGCAGCTCAATTATTTCACTCTCCAGAGCAGCACGATCACCAGGGCAGAGCTGTGTGATGTTTGACGTGAGGGAGGACACATCCACATGGAAGGGGTTTTCAATAAAATTGAAAATCTCCTTATATTCAGTCACATCACTGAATCTGGATTCAAACTCACCCTTCAGCTCCTCCAAAACTTCAACAAATCTGCTGTAGCTGAAATGCTGCTGCAGAGATGGGTCACTTGTGGTTGTTGCTCTGAGTTTAGGGAAGTGGATGAGTTCTCTGTCAGGTATCCACAGAGCAGTTATTTTGTTTTGGAATGCTCTGACTGCCCTCAGCATGTCACTTGGAAGCTTGTCTCTTCCTTGGAGCTGCAAGTTGAGAGTGTTCAGGTGACAGGTAATGTCAGTAAGGAGGGCCAGCTGTATGATCCAGTGTGGGTCTTTCAGCTCTGGCTGGTGTTTCCCCTTGCTGTCCAAGAAACTGTTGATTTCAGGAAGGAGGCTCAGAAATCGCTCCAGCACCCTTCCACGGGACAACCATCTTACTTCACTGTGCAACACTAAATCGCTGTACTCTGTGTCATAGTCCTGGATTAACTGTCTGAATTGTCTGTGGTTTAGTGCTCTTGAAACAATGTAATTGACCACATGCACAACCCTTTGCATCACATTTTGGAATTCACTGTTTCTGAGCTTTGATACCAGTGCCTCCTGATGAATGATGCAATGGAAGCTGATGAAATTGGGAATTTCATCTCTTTTTTTCATGAGGCCAACAAGACCCTTCTCTTTGCCTCTCATGCTTGGAGCACCATCAGTACACACACTTGCAAGTTTGGACCAGCTGAGATTATTTTCCTCAAAAAATACTAAAAGTGCATTCAGAATATCCTCACCTCTTGTTTGGCCATGGAGTGGTAGTAAGCACAACATTTCCTCTTGAAAACAGTTTTCTTTTGGGAACCTCACCCAAGTGCACAGCTGAGCAACGTCAGTGACGTCTGTGCTTTCGTCCACTGCGATGCTGAAACACGATGCAGCGCGCAGATCAGCCAACAACTGGTCACTTATGTCCTTTCCGATGTCTTCCATCCGCCTCATTATTGTTGAATCTGACAGCTGTAACCCTTTTATTTGTTTAAGGATGGCGTCCTTGTTGTCAAAGTCTGTGAACAGTATTTCTGCTGAAGCCAAAAAACAGTCTTTCACTATTTCTGAGTCGGAGAAAGGTTTTTTAGCCCGCGCCAGAATCCACGCTATCTCATAAGACGCCTCTGTTAAGCGCTCTGCAGTGGAGGTTGTGCGGTGGATTAGATTTTGCTGCTCACACAGTGAAGCAGTGAGCTGTGCAGTTTTCTTAATTCTTAGTTCACTGCCAGGCGGGTAAATTTCATTGAATTTTGGATGCGCCGTTTTGAAATGGCGCTCCAGATTGCTTCGTTTGAAACCGGCACGGGTTTGTTTGCAAATCAAACATAGAGGGTTCATACCGTGCAAAACAAACAGGAATTCGTCCGTCCACTTCTCTTGAAATTTTCTGTGCTCATCTTGTATGCTTCTTATTTTTCGTTTTTTAATTACACCTGCCGTTTCTCTGCCCGTCCCCTCTCCGATGTCTTCCTGCTGATTTTTGTCCTCAGACTTATTTCCCTCATCCACTCCACTAGCAACACTGTCTGTCTGTTCGTCTGGTTTTTGAGTTCTTTTCTGTCCCTTTTTTATTAAAAACCGGTCCATTTCGTATTTCAGCTGGCAAGCGGAGCGTGCGGAGCTAGCGGAGCTTACGTAGCCCGCCTTTACATTTTGAGCGGTCACGTGTTGTAAACAATGCCACACGCTTGCGGGCTGCGTTGCCAGGTTTGACAGGTTGACAATTCCCCCTTTAGGGATCACCATTAAGGCTTAATACTTTTAATTTCTCCTTCATTATTTGGGTGAAGGGACAAGTATAATTCAGATGTTTGCGTTTTTGTAGTGCAATGTTGTACGTTTATGAAGCACATTTGAAAAAATGTATTGGCTGTGTTACCACATAGGAAGCTACCATGCGAGCCACCAATTATAGCTTGACGAGCCGCATGTGACTCGTGAGCCGCGCAATGAGTAACGCTGATGTAAAGGCATATGGATATGGAAAAATTTTGGAGCCACTTTTACATGATCTTGTTACACTAGAAGAGCATGGTGTGTTCATTCCAAAGCTTGGAGCTTTTGTCAAAGGAACAGTGCATAGTGTAATTGCTGATAATTTGGGCGCCCACGGTTTGGCTGGTTTCATAGAGAGCTTTTCTGGGCAATATATTTGCCGATTTTGTACTGCTCAGAAAGTAGAAATACAGTCAAAGGATGTTCATTCAGGTGCTTTTTGTCTACGAACCAAAGAAATACATGAAGCACATCTGAAGATTGCACAGGATACTCAAACGAATTGCTTTGGAGTGAAGAGAGCTTGCCCTTTAACTAAACATCTTCAACATTTTCACGTCAGCACAGGCTACCCCCCAGATATAGTACACGATTTGTTTGAGGGCATTGTCCCATTTGAACTAGCACTGTGTTTGAGCATTCTGATCTCGAAGAAGTTCTTCAGTTTGGATTCTCTTAACACGCGTATACTCAAATTTCCTTATAAGTGGAGTGACAAAAAAAATCGGCCTCACATCATACCACTTGCCTATTCCAGTAGGAAAACGATAGGTGGCAACTCCCATGAAAATTGGTGCCTAATACGTTTCCTTCCATTTCTCATAGGGGACCTTATACCAGAGGGTGAGCTGGCTTGGCAAGTGATACTAGACCTGAAGGAAATCGTAGAGTTGGTTGTGGCACCTGTTCACACGCACGAGACCATTGCGTACCTTGATGTCAAAGTGTCTGAGCACAGACACAGGTTGCTTGAGCTTATCCCAGGTGTGACGCTGAAACCTAAACACCATTATATCGAGCATTACTCACACTTGATCAGGTGCTTTGGGCCTCTTGTGGGTGTATGGACTATAAGGTTTGAGGCCAAACACAGTTTTTTTAAACAAGTAGCTCGACACACAAATAATTTCAGGAATATTGCACTTACTCTGGCAAGCAAACACCAGCAATTGATCAGTTATCACTTGCATTCATCCAGTCTCAGTGCATCAAATGTGGAAGTTACAAATGTCTCCATAGTCCCAGTTGATGTTTTGAATGAGGAGGTTGTATTGGCTCTCAGACTGAAGTATCCAGACATCAGTCAAGTGAATCTCACAAAGAATGTCACCACTAAAGGGATCAACTACAGAAATGGGATGTTTTTGGCATGTGGGTCAACGGCTGGAATGCCTGAATTTGCAGAGATCATACAAATATGTATAGTGAGAGATGAGTTGAGCTTCATAGTTCGTTTATACTTTGCTTGGTATCAGCACCATTTTGGGGCGTTCCAGTTGACATTGTCACCAGGAAGAGAGGTTGCCCTTGTTCAGCTTGAGGAGCTGACGGATTACTGTCCACTTGTGGCCTACACAGTCGGATCCAGACGTATGGTGACCCTGAAGAGACACATCGTCATTACAGGTTTGATTTTGATAATTTACAGTGCCGTGTAAAAATCTTCAGTAACAAATTTGGTTTTAGTCCACCACATAAACTTTGTGGGTACCTCTCTGTACTCATGTCTGCTCTCTACTGACCTTCTCACTCTCCTAGTCTCCACTCTCTACTGACCTTCTCACTCTCCTAGTCTCCACTCTCTACTGACCTTCTCACTCTCCTAGTCTCCACTCCCTACTGACCTTCTCACTCTCCTAGTCTCCACTCTCTACTGACCTTCTCACTCTCCTAGTCTCTCCTAGTCTCCTCTTTACTAACTTCCTTTGTTACCCTCCTCGCTGTCCTAGCCTCATCACATCTAGGCAATGACTGTGTCCTGACCATGTATTCTGCCTGAGTGATTGAATATTTGAATAACAAGACTAATACCTGTCTACTCTGTATTTCTGTATCCACCTTAGATTAGCAAAGCAGGATGGCAGCACGAGTAACCTTCAGAGTCCTCTTTGGAGGTGAAGAGGATGCAAGAAAACTCTCCATTGAATCCGGAATACCAAGAACTGTGGAGGACTTGGCTCTTAAAATCAAGACTTTCTTTGAAGTGACTGAGAAGTTCAGACTTCAGTACAAAGACAAAGACATGGATAATCAGTTCATGAATCTCTTGTCAACATCAGAACTTGAAGATAAAGGGACTTTGAAAGTGGTGTACATGCTTTGTGAGACAACCAGGTCCGCTCCACTCACGGAAGATTGCTGCACAATCCCAGGTACTCCTTCCAAAGCCAGCTCTTCATCACAAGAACCAAGTGATTCAGACTCCCACTCCAGCAATGATACCATCGTCTTGTCATCGCCTGAGACCCGGTCCTGCCCCTGGCCTAGACCCTTTGTCGTGCCCCGCTTCTCATCCTGTGCTGAGATTATGCTCCAGAAAGGAAATGATGAGTTCAAGGCACAGGGAACTGTTCTGTGTCCTACGCCAAAAGTACGCTCAGATATCCTTGAAGGCCTAGCTGAGGAAATAATAAAGTACACAGCTTACCCAAGGGATGAGCAATTAGAGGAAGTGGCAAAGGCTCTGATACAGTCACATCCATGTTTACTGGAAAAAGTAACACGAACTGGATACTGTGGCTGGAAGCATTACCTGAAGATAAAAATGATGAACTTCCGCACCAAGCTGAGGTTTGTGTTTTATTTAATGGGTTCTTTTTTTGTTGCTGTCCTAAGTACCAAGGCTTATGCTTTATATTTGTGCCAGCAGAGGGTGGAGCAAGATAGTAAATGCCAGTCCGACAGATTAGAAGTCTTGCATTTAAGGTCTTGTGCCACTTTGCACCAGCATAAATGTATGAAAGACATGGCGCTAAGGACAAAACTAAAATGGAGCCCATTGTGTTTAAATTGTGAAGCAATTTTTGATCGTCAGTGAAAGGTGCTGAAAAAATATCATTGTTCTTCTCCTCAGCCGAGCTGGACACCCCGAGGTTGCCATGAACTCTCTGAAAAACAAGCGAAGTGGCCAGCAGTCTCCAGCAGCCAACATCAAGAAGCCCAGGAAGGGAGATGTAAATTTCTGTCCGAACATCCCTAGTGGTGAAACAAAACACAGTTTGGAGATGGAAAGGGTGGCTCTACTGATGGAGGTATAATGTGCAATACATATCTTACCTATCCATGATTACACCATGTTCACGGCATGGCCAGTATAAGAGCTTTTCACCCGTCATGTTTTTTGCACTATACTTCCTGTCCAGCTCAGCTCAAGCAGCCCAACAGTTCATTTTGCACAGCACTGGACACTTAAGCTCTTTTGTGGTTACTTTGCACAGTTCATTTTTCTTTATCTATTACGCTCAGTTTGGAAAATATTCTTACTCCCTAATCATATTGTTAATATTTCTGTTTCCAATTGTATTGTGTACCATTGCTGAGAGTTTCTCATCATATCTCGTTATACAAGTATCTTTACTGTATAATGACAATGACGTTTCATTCCATTTCAGGTAAAAAAGAAGAAAAGGGATGAGGCCCTCATCAAGGAAAAGATGCAGCGTACATTCTCCCTCAGGAGACAGGAGGTTCTCCAGGAGCCAAAGATTCCAGAGTTTTTCAATAAATGGCCAGCACTCTTTGACGTCATTGAGGCAAGTGTGAATCTGAAGTTTAGTAACTTGTGTATTCAATGTCACACATTGTCACACATGTGGTAATTGGTCTGCACTTCAATAGCGCTTTTGTGCACCCAACAGGGCTCGACAGTGCGACTGTTTTGCTCGCATTTGCGAGTTGATAATTTCCAGTGCGAATAGCAAATTACATTCAGTCGCATCAGTGCGACTCCAACAGAAACTGTAGTACATGCAGTCCTTCCGTGACATAAATATTCTATTTTCTCACACACATTTGCATTGTTTGTCTTTCCTGATTTTTGTTAAGGCAAAGAGCCAGTTATAACATTAAAAATTAGCAGGGTTAGGATTAGGCTAAAGTACTTTATTTGTTTCAAAATGACATCTTTACCAAAATTGCTGAATTTTCATTGTGCTGCTAAAAAATGTTGTGTGCTACTACATTTTTCAGCATGGTAGCACAAGTGCTACTTGGAAAAAAGCTTAGCGTCGAGCCCAACCCAAACCTAAGTGCTTTACAATGGCTTTCTCTCATTCACCCAGTTAACAATTCAATGGCGGCAGCCAGCTGCTGTGCAGTGCTCTAGCCTTGCTCAAGGACACTTTGACATGTGGACAGTCAGAGCCGGGATTTGAACCACTGACCTTCGGTCTATGATTGACCCCTTTACCAACTGAGCAACAGCTGCCCCTGTTTAAGTCTGTGTCCTGTCTCTGCTGTCTTTTACAGATCAACTTGGAGTTTATGCGGCTGACAACTGTACCACTGACCTCAACATTTTTGAGGGAACTGGACCGCCTGACCGGCGACCTGATCAGGGTTTTCAACACTAAAGGGGGAGCTGCAGGGGAAAAAATCGGAGCCATGATGGCAAAGATGGAGAATGTAAGTATTTTTTTGGTCTAACCCAGGGGTGTCAACCTCATACGCCATGGGCCAAAATTAAAAAATGTGTACAAGTCAAGGGCCGGACTGGTTGTTTATTGAGAACTTATTGAAATTACATTTTGCTTTAATGGAGTGTAGTGAAACCAGTTGAGTTCAGGATGGTCAAGGAGGGAAATGTTAGTGGCTTGACATGCGTGTTAGTGTGTATCTGACACTGACCAGCATGGAATCATGCAATGTTTGTTTCAGAATCAAGACATCAACGTGAGGCGTGATTGCGTTTTGAGATGTCTCAGCATCTACCTCTGTGAAGACCTGGACACATTGGTCAAAGAATACGTGGTAAGTATGTCATCTTTCTGTCCTTTGTGCCAGATGTAATTAATTTCCCTCTAGGTGCGCCTGATAACATGTGGTGTTCATGAGAATGGGATGGGGATTAGGTCACATTGACCTTGACCACCAGTAGTTCGTCATTGGGTCCAATGGGTTGTTTGTTTTGAGTAAGAAATTCCCTCAAGGCAATGGTGGTAGTGCTGTCACTTGTAGGAAGTAAATCCAAATGGTCCGGAGGGGCCTGAGGTGAAGGGACGGGTCCTGGCACCTAAGCGTCTCCAATCTGCCAGCAACAATTCTGCCCCAAACAAGAAGGTGAGTACACAGAAACTTGATAGTTCTCATAAAGCAGCAGTTATGTAATTGACACCCGTTTTGGAAATGTTATTTAGTAAGAAATGCCTTTCAGATTATGTTAGTTCGGTTTTAATTCTTGATTCTGATCAGCTTGATTCTCGTGTGTGTGTGTGTGTGTGTGTGTGTGTGTGGGGGGGGGGTCAACAGGATGCATGTTGTGGACTCTCAGCTTATGAGCTCCAACGCCTGAAGAACATCGGGGAGAGGGAAGCCTTCTTGTCGTCCTTGATGTTATTGCAAGTAAGTGGACATGTTGACTGGAACTCTAACCAACACAAGATTGATCGACTTGTCTCTCTCCCCCCCCCCCCCCTCTTTTATCCTACCACACTTTGTCTGTCTCCCCCTACTCTCTCTTTTCTGTCTCCCTCCCCCTTTCTGTGTCTGACTATCTCCCTCTGTCTCCCTCTTCTCTCCGTCTCTCCGTCCTTCCTTTTCTCTCTTCCCCTAGGTCTTCTCCCTCTCGGTCTGTCTCTCTCTCTCTCTGTCTCCCACACACTTCACACATATAGCTTTATTGTGTGTTACCTCCTATCACAGTGTAACTTCACACATACATAAAGCATGGGATTTTAAAAAGGTGTAAAAGTAGGGCGAAATTGTTACTTCTCAATTTTTTCTACAATGAGGTTTACAAAGATAATGCAATTCCTGTCTTCATCCTTTACCATACCTTGTATTGTATTTAGGGCTGATATCTGTGGAGAGAAATAATGGGATAATTTTTTCTGTCAAAAGGCAGCTGAGGATCTGAGGCAGACTATAAAGCCAAAGCCGGATGTGAAGAGGTAAGTCATAAAACAGTGTAGTAGTAAGGATACTTTGTTTTGTTTTGGCTGTTGGGGCTGATTCTATTTAGTAGAATGGGGCATTTGCAAGGGTTGATGGGTTAGGGAAGAGAAGGTCAGGATAGGAAGAGATTAGTTCCTTCTATTTGCTAACAGGAAACAGAAGGAGGTTAGGAGAGAGGGAGGACGGCATGAGAGAGGGTTGGATAGGAGGGAGGAGTAAACCTTACCCTATGAGAGGAGATTAGGAGAGATGGTGGAGGGTAGGAGTGAGGGAGCAGTAGGTTTGCCTCTTTCCTACTGTCCTTTCACCCTACTTTGGCTCTTTTTGGTATTGGTTACTTATGAGAATATTTTCATAAACCTCACAGATTTTTTACATTTTTAAGGGATGTTTTGTTGACTCCATTTTTATTGTGGCAGGTCAAAGGCTTCGTTGGATAAAGTGCAGTCTCTTCTGTCTTCCCGGAAATCCTTGCGTCTTAAGGAAGCACAAAACCTTAGCCTCAGAGTAGGACGAACCTATGAACATGTAAGTTAGTCTCTTATGTTTCATGTGCACCATTAAATATTCACTAAATTAAAGGATTACCGTAAGAGTATTAATTTTAAGCAATGAGACACGACATGCCATTCTTTATGGCACAGAGTTACCACAAACACGGTAAGGAATGGCATCTAGATTCTTTGACACAACCCTCATTGTGATCAACAATGCTCAAACACCACTTTTTTTTTTAATCATATTTAAATAGTTGATGATCATTGAATGTACAACTCCATTTATACATAACGTGACTTTTTGTTTTGTTTTCCAGGCTTTTAGGGAGTCAAAGATCTTGAGGTCATTGTAACCTTGAACTCCATCCCATTCTCATGAACGCTATATCTACAGTGCCTTAAGGGAATTTTTTCAAATTAACACGCACTTGGCCTCAATGATGAGCTGCTTAGAATTTGGTGGTCAAAGGTGAGGGTGACACAGCTCATTGTTCTCTGTTCCCTCCATCTTTCAGGACATCGAATGCAGTGAGGCCGAGGCAGATGTCGCAGGGACAACCATGGCAATCTACACCGTTCAAGCTGAGGGTGATGATCATGATGGTCCTGGTGGACTCTTTGCAGATGTCGGTATGGTCCTGGAAGGGGTCAAAGTTCTCAACAACCTCAAAAGTATCAACCATGCATGCGTAATGCTTTATGGGTTGATCTATGCTCTTAATTTAAGCTATCCAAAAAACTTGAAGTATACATTCGAAGCTTACCAGAAGATCCTGATGGACCTGGAATCGTCCAAGCCTTCCCCCAAAGTACGAGCACTGAAACTCAAATTGCTCAGGTGACTCTTTTTTTGGGGTGGGGTGGTGATGGGAGGAGGAAGTACAGGAAGAGACCGCCCATACATGCTGATAACCATGTGTTTTATAGTGTTCCAGTACGTTCACAACCTTGAAGATTCACACATCGAACACACAGAAAGATAGAAACGGAAGGTGCTCAGTTAACTATGTTCTACTACTATATGTTTAATGTTGTTGAGCCTGTAGAGTTTGTTCTGTCCTTTCAATATATCCCATTACTGCGATCGTTCCAGCAGATACAGATGTAAGGAATGTTGTTGAGCCTGTAGTTTGTTTGTTTGTTCTAGATCTAGAAAAAAGAGCAGGTCCTTTACTGCCATTGTTGGAGCAGATACTAACTTGCCTCTGTTCTATTGAAATTACAAAACATGTTTCATGTTCCATCTATAGCAGTAGATGACTTGGTTGAAGAGCTACACTACCTGCTGAGTACAGTGTCTGTGTGAAGAGAAGCATTAATAAATTAGTTGAATCAACAAGGTGGTCTGATTGTATGCATCATTGAGATATTGTTGAATTTCAAACAAATACACAATCATCTTGAATAGGTAACCTAATAGAAAAAATGCATTGAATATGAATCATAAAAATAATGCATTATGATTAAATTTAAGCTTAATTGTTATGTATTTCAAAAACATACACATTAATCATCTTGAATAGGTAACCTAATAGAAAAATATTAATGGATATTAATCATAAAAATACATAAATCTAATGCATTTTGATTGAATTTAAGCTTAATTGTTATGTATCTTAAACACATACACTTTATTCATCTTGAATAGGTAACCTAATTACTATGTAATTCAAACAAATATACTTAATGTATTCTAAATGTATAACCTGAATAATATGCATTTAAATTCAATAAATTATATTAATACTGAATACATAAACCTGAGGAATATGCATTTCAAATGAATAGGCTTTATTACACTGATGCATATGGATCATGTAAAGTTTATTAGGTAGGTTTATGTTCAAAATATTTAAAAAAATCAAATGGAACTTTGTTATTAATTAAATTACATAAATCTTAAAAGTTAGGGTTAAATATTTCTGTGAGTGTAAGGCTGACAGGGCCATCCTGGTCTTTCCACAGAGAGCAGGCTGACCACTGAAGCTCATTAACAATACGAAGAAAAACGGAAAAATGTAGTTACACGCAATTAAGAGGGAAAATCGGGCTTCAAAAGCACCATTTAAAACTTTTTTTTTTATTATTCTGGTATGTTTCTATGAGCATCTGTAAAAACAGCTTTGTTGTCTCTCTTTGGGCTTTAAGTTTAAAGTTTAAAACTCTCCTAAAACTATCATTTTAAATATCTTATTACTTATATTTAAGTAATAAGGTATATAACTTCAGATATAATATATATATTATAAATATCCCATTACAAATATTTCTATTTAATATTTTTTGCATGTGTAACACTTAGGTTGTTTATTTCTATTTAATATTGCTTTACTAGACTTGAAGGCACTTGTATGAATAACAAAAAAATAACATCATCATTATTATTATTATTATAAAGAACAGTGGCTACATTTAATCTAGAGATAGTCAGTTTTCATCCTTGTTCAGCCACTGTTGTTTTGTACCATATCAGCTCCCAACATATGTCTTTATGTTGACCTCTGTCATCTCCTCTTGCTCCATGTTATTTTGCTGATTTGCAGGAATGTACGAAGCTCCCATGGTTGCACATATTCTTCTTCTGCATTTGGGATGCAGAACCACAAGGACACCGACTACAAGAAGAATGATACCGATGACACCAAGTGCAAAAATCAGCTGAGTCAGACACCAAGTCTTGGTGATGCAAATCAACGTAGAGTTCACTGAAAGGAGACAGACGAGGGAAATAGGTCATATGTTAGTATTTCAAAAACATTGTCAATGAGTTATTAGCCATGTTAGCAACGTGGCTCTATGGATGACCGTCTGTCGGTCCGCCACTTTGGTCTGGACTGAATTATCTCAATTATATGTTGTATTATTAATCTGAATCTGCAAAGGAACTAAAGTTATCAAATAAATGTCGGGTGTAAAAGGTTAAACATCTGCTTTTGTATATTAGCGGAGTAGAAGTATGAAGTGGAATTAGTAGTAGTAAAAGTTTCTCTTCAGTTTGGTTTAATAAAAAAACATTTTTTTATTTACTACTTGTTGTGTTTTCTCCCCTGTTTGTTAAACCTGTTTGGAGTAAAAAGGTGGTACATTCAACTGACTGAGTAAATAAGGTAAGAAATGTAGTCCCACTGCCTTCCCCATGCACTTTATTATCTGCTCATATAATGTCAAAGAGACTTAAGTAAATATAAGCCAAAATAAAGAATAAAAAAAACAGCTAGAGTTCAAGAAGTTTCATTTATATTTGTTATCTTCATATTCAAAGTTGTTAACATTTGATAGAACTAACTATTGCTAAAAACTGTAAATCCATCTCTTGAAATACATGATGTGACAAAACCCCTGTATGGCAAACTATCTCTTTTCTAATATTTACAAGAAACAAACTAGGGTGTGCCCTTTTTAATTATCTGTCTCTGCTCTTCTTCCATTTTCCACTTTCTAATTGATGCACAGTGCTAGATGGGTAAACCACAAAGTGAACGACTCTTGTATTGTACAAAGGAGTGGGTGTTGCTATATTAGTGTATCTGGTTTTCCCCCCAGCTCCTTATTCAAGCTGTATGAT
This sequence comes from Anoplopoma fimbria, assembly GCF_027596085.1. Lineage (NCBI taxonomy): Eukaryota > Metazoa > Chordata > Actinopteri > Perciformes > Anoplopomatidae > Anoplopoma > Anoplopoma fimbria. The sequence continues at coordinate 1,890 of NW_026551417.1, read as the reverse complement.
GTTCAGTGTTTCAAGATGTGACTGACACCAAGTAACAAAAAAGGACAGTAGTTGTTTTTTTTTTCTTCTGCTGGTCTTTTCTACTCTACTGACTTTACTTGAGACAGGGCTGTTGCACATGTTTATGCGGATAATAAACGGCTCTTTATACACTTTAGGTGAAGATCTAAAAAAACCACACCCTGCAGTGAATTTATTGAGGAAACATGTGAAGACTCACCAGTGGTTGTGGGATCAGCATTGGGATCCAAGATGGGGTTGCATTTAACTAAAGGACAGAACAAAAGGAGAGAACAAATCAGTAAATGTGTTGAAGAAAAAAAAGTCAGATGAGAAAATGGAGTCATTTTTTCCCAATAGCAGGTTTTTTGATACATTAACAGAAGATTTACATAAAAACAGGTGGATTGAAACGTATTTATTGACATCTGATATTATTAGTGAAACCATTTATTATGAGAAGTTTGTCATATGTTTCTTTAATCTGTAAAATAATTACACAACCATTGGCAAGTACTCAGCTGTTATATTGATGCTATGCTTCATTCCTTTTTATAATGACTATTTTCACTGAGATAAAAACTGTATAATTTAGACACAAAAGGTTTTGGTGACATTTTGGCTCCAAAAGAAAAATAATTTAATGATTCAAATTTCCCCAAAGTATTGCATAACAACGGACTATCCTGTTGGAACTTTTGAATTTAATTGAATTTTATAGACTAGAAAAGCGTCAGTGGCCCTCGATCATTATTGAACTATAACGATGCATTTAAAAAAAAAAAAAATCAGCCCTCTGCATTCTACTCAGTGGTTAAATTAAAGAGGTTTAGGCTGTGTTTTGTCAATCCATAGTTTGATAATCTATTTTATTTCTACATTGATGGGAACACATATGAAGCAGAGGTCTTGTGAACCTCCCCTGGAAATGTGGAGCGTCAAACACTTAATGAATGTAAAGGAAAACACAAGATTCAGGCGCCAGGTTCCAATTTAAAATATAAAAATGTAATACAGTAAGGATCCGAGGCATTCTGTACTGCTATCAAATATTTATTCTTCAGATCATTTTTTTTTCACTAAATGTTATCTTTGCTGAGTTCTTCCCTTCTCTGTGACAGTAGCACAGAATGAATAAATCGTTTGCTGGGCACTTCAGGTTTTTGACTTTCTTTTAAACCTCCCACATCAGGAGTAGAGCGTTTGAAGACAACAAGTACGTACCTCTACAGTGGGCTTCCTCCCAGCCCTACAGGATCAAAGAGATTTACAGAAATCAGTGAGAGGAAAGTTCCCAAATTACATTTTAACCTTGCAACAATCAAAAATGTGAACACGATTCTAATACCAGATGTTTGCAAAGATCTGTAGGTGAAATAGTCAGCTAGTTAACACTTTAAGTGATTAAATTATTTTAAGATGCTTTCAGGATTTGTGTTTTTGCAGATACAGGAAGTGCAGCCTGAGTTTTTAGAGTAAACATGTCCGGACTTGTTTCAGGTTTGGGTAGTAGGAAGTTCAAATAATGTGGTCGTTGTTATGTGGTCTTAATGCAGGAGGGTTGCTGCTTTTATTTCATAATAGTTACCTGGATTTTTTTTTCCACTTATATAGATGATAATTGTAAAGGTAAAAAGATTAATAAAAATGAAAAAACATTATTAGTTTATGCTAAAATACCTGCTAAACTAATGTTGTTCCCCATCAGCTTCAGCTGTGCTTTGTGTTTACTGATAATTAACAAATGTTAGCATTCTAACACGTTTCTCATCTGGCTGATTACAACCAAATGTGGGGAATCCCAACCTGTTTTACCAGGTTTTACCAAATTTCATATGTCTAGGCATGTCCTGTTGAATTGTTAGTGTCTGATGTTGGAACTGAATCTGG
>NW_026551416.1:0-68736 GCF_027596085.1 Anoplopoma fimbria | reverse complement strand
GATGCTTTGAAGACACTTGGTGCAGTAACACAGCAAAATCTGCGGTGTTAAATAGTGTTAATATTTCAGTGTTAATTATTTCGAGTTGCTTAGTGTTGATTTTGGTGTTATTTTAACACTTGCAGTGCTAAAATAGCTCTGTGCGTGGTGTTGTTTAAGAGAGTTGATTGTATGCACTCTCAACGGAGTTAATCTCAGAGATAATTCCATATCCGGTTTTAAGGCGCTCTTTTTCTTGAAAACGGCCATTGCACTGCAGTCTTGGTAGAGAAAGGCAGCCCAGCTTCTGGAAGGGGAACGTAATATACTATTTGAAAAGGTAAGGACCAGATATATTTCATTATTTAGCAAGTTACTCTTTATATAAAAATGAGTGTTCGTAAATTATGTGCCGCAAATGTGTTGAAGTTGGTGGGGATATAATGCTAATTTTGCTTTGGCTACATTAGCTAACTAGCACAAATAAATGGGCGAATTTTCGTCAGTTAATGAACTGGCTCTTTTTATGTATTTATTTGCACTCGTTTTATTTAGTTTTAAGTTCTAAGCAATAAGACCGATTCAGCAGGGCTAACCAAGCTGTAGCAATTTAGCTAGCCAGGCTGGGTAAATTATCTATGCTAATGTATTTTCAACAGAAGTGCAACACGTGGTGGGTTCTGGAGGGTGCTTGAAAAGTTTCTGTCGGGTAAGTAACTGCAAAGTTAGATCGATTAAATATGCATGTTCTGGCTTGGCCGATTTTTAAATGAGTGGTTTAGTATATTTGCGTGTTGTAGTAGGCTAGTTAAAATGTGTTTCACTGATCTGCATCTGCAAATCATGATCTGCACTCATTCGTCAAACAAATTGACGTTGGCGCACATGGCTAATTAGCATTGGCGCACATGGCTAATTAGCATTGGCGCACATGGCTAATTAGCATTGGCGCACAGGACTGGCTGGCTCCGCAAGGCAAATAATGGAACATATTTATCTATCTATCTAGGGCTATCTGTCTATCTATCCGTCTATCAACGTGTGTGGTTTTAATGTAATGTACTTTCTATGTCCAGTCAGACTTGTATCCCTTGTTCTGTGTGGTCTTGTAGGCTACAGTCCTGTGTGAGCCGAATCACCTAAATGAATGCCCGACGATTTGTGTCGTTTGGTATTAATAAAGACTTGACTATCGATCTAGACTATTTATTTTAAAAATGATTCACCTCAGGCTCCGTGAATAGTGGGGAATAGAGGGATAAAAGACAAGAGATATATCCCTTGTCATTTATCCCTCGTCTTGTCGATTAGTTTGTGTATGTGACGATTTCAAAAACGTATTTTTGTTTAAAGCATGACTACACGCGATTGGTTGGTTAGATGGTGGTATGGAGAGCAAATGAAAATGATTCACGTAAGGGATAATGCCCGACGAGGTGTCCAATATCAGGAATTAATGGACGACGTGGAGGCGTGAACCGTCCGACGCGAAGCGGAGGACGGTTGCCTCCGCGAAGGGCCTCCGCGAAGGGCATTATCCCGCTTATACCACGGTCACTTACCAACGGTGACCAAATTAAGACCATTAATTTATATTTTCATGCGTTTTACAATCTGAATATAAAGTTTTCCACAAAACATACATTTGTTTCCCTGGTTACGCCTGAGGGTCCGACTAATACCCGGAACCACCATTACACGCCCGTTGGGTTCTCATGCAACGGAAACGTTGTTCACTCCTCCAGTAATTAGGACGGACCATAGCAGCTAGCTGCATCAATCAGAATCGAGTATTCCCGCAGACCGTGGTATAAGCTTAAATACGAACGTTCTAGATCGCAAATATTTTCTATAAATACTCCCGCTTATCATCACTTTGTATCAAAATCACTATGGATGTTGCACTCAATAACTATTGAACACAAAACAGAAAACACAGCTGCCATTATCACTGTCACTGACAGCGATATATCGTTTCACTTCTTATGACAAATGTACTTATTGCAAGTCGCTTTGGTTAAAAGCGTCTGCTAAATGGACATTTGTCAGCTGTCTATCCTCTATTAAACTGCATTGAAGTGATACGTTTGTTCCGTGCATTATTCATTTGCATTATTATTGCATTATTATGCGTGCATTATTCCTTTGCACAACGTATGTATTTTTTATTTATATTTGAAAACGATATCGTCCCATTCAGAGCAAGGAAGATTAGTATGATAGGATCTCGGTTAGCAGGCATGTATCGCGCCTATTTTACAATAATCTCAAACGTTTCATTAACTCGCATACAGACCAACCAACCACGCTTGATGCCCAGGCCAGAACCTTTTTGTTGCGATCTCTGAAATGAAAGGAAACTTAGTGCTAAGTTAGATAACTAAAATATGCATGTAGTGTATTTTTTAGCTAATGGCCACATGACTTGCAATTTCTGTTTATAACTCCTGGCAAAGGAATAATTAAAACTTTAACATTATCTCCACTGTTTTTTGTTTTTTTTAGATAAGGCATCATGTTGCTGAAGGTGAAATACCAGGGTACCAAGAAGTACATCAGATTGCAGTCAGGCTTCACCTATTTGGAATTCATCAATGAAGGTGAGTAACCATCTTGTGTAACAATATATTGCCGCCTTTACAAAAAACCAACTATTAGGCAAGGCAAGGCAAGGCTGTATTTTTCTGTGTTGTTGGTATGAATAGTTTGTTGGACATGGATCATTAACCCTTATGACAGTTAATTGCATTATCAGTTTTAGCCTGCAGATGACAATATGCTTCTTGGTGCAAGCCTTATTTTTTTGACATTTGAAATAGAGGGAACCATTAAATATGGCTAATAGTGCCTACTTTAACAACTGTTTTCAAATCCCCTTATTTTGCTCACAGGTACAGTCAAGGTTTAGAATGTGGTGTAGATTTGGCATAACTTGAATATATTAACAATTTAAAATTAGTGTCCGATATAAATTGCTTGATCAGTCATCAAAATATTTGCAGTTGAAAACCTGCTTCAGGAATTATCTGATGTGATGCTAATCTTTCCCATAGTCAAAAGCAAGTTTGGTCTTCCTGATGCGACTGACCTTCAAATCTTTGATGAAACCGACACAGCAGTGGATGAAGACATCCTTCTTGAACTGATAGAGTCCAATCCTGACTTATGCCTGACAGTATGTGACAGCTTTTCAGTTGAAGGTAGGCCTATCTGCTGTTTTTGCTGAACAAAATGGTAAAGATAGACTGCTGTATGTCTGACAGTCTGACTGAAAATATTTAAGCAAAATGCAGATCAGCATCCAAATTTGAAAATGTGGGTTGGGTTTTGATTATCCCATGTCTGTCTCATACAAGGTCAGTTTGTTACGTCAACAAACGTATTGCCAACAGTGGATGAAGACAAGCTTCATGAAATGATAGAGGCCAATCCTGACTTTTGCCTGACATTATATAACAGCATTCCCGGTACGTTTTTACTGCGGCACAGATTGTAATGGAGAGACAAAATAGGTCAAGAAATTAACACATTTTAGCAAACTATGGATCGGCATCCATTTGCTAATTTTGTTATTGTTCTAAGCATGTTACACTGGGTCAGTTTTCTGAGTCAAAAATGACAGTCAATGGTTTTATTTGAAATCATAACCATATCAAAAATAATTTCTACTTCTGACTGTCATCCCCACAATAGCAGATTTCCTTGTTTTTAAAGTTTTCTCTCCTTTAGATCATTCATCACCATCTTCCCTCACGGATACCATGTCACCTTCTTCGAGTGATAATGACCTCTCCAGTCGAAGAGAACGGGGATTCCCATAGACAGAAATGTATCCAACTTTGAAGTCATGAACAGAAGTACCACAGAGGCCTCAGGGTCAGAGGCAGCGAAAGAGGTACTTGAGCAATAGTTGTCACTTGCAAACATATACAGTGTCATTTCATTTGAGATTATCACCAATCAGTATTTTGACATTTAGAAAGGTGCATGAATTAGAATTGTTCATTTAGCGAGGAAAGTAAATCGGAACAGGCACATTTTGGCAGGTTATTGTTCAAATTATTTTATCACAGAAGACTGAAATGTACACTGATCTATTTCTCTTATGTGAAAAGATGGTAGAAAATGCCTTGCTAAGGAAACCTGGAGGTGAGGATGTCCTGGAAGAGTACAAGTCAGAAAATACGTTGACGCACAGCACCCGGAGACACCTTGTTAACATTCTGACTAGCCATATGACTGAAATGCATGGGTACGTGGTTCTTAAATACATTTTAACAAACTTTTCTGTTTAGAAATGGTTTATTAAGAAGGAATGTAATGAATTTTGAAATAACAGTTGTGTTGCTATAGTCATTAGTGGAGCATTTGGATTTTGATGTTGAATAGTTTTTTCTCTAAAGGAGGATTGTTCCACGTCAGCAAAAAGAGAAGTATGCCCTGGGAATCATTACACTCTTTCCCTCGCTGAAGGATCCTTTTTCTCCAAAGGGATATGTAAGTTTTAAAAAAAAAAAAAAAGGTTACTTTCTAATAAAGTTTTACAGACAAGAGCTTTTGGGTTTAGCTTACATGATTGAATGCACTGTTAATTTATACTGATCTAAAAGATGCACGACATAGTACCACTGAGCAAAGTTTGCTACAAAGTTTGACTCGACCATGAAGATAGCCATGAAGACGAAAAATAACTTAAGATCAAGTAGTGATAGGCCTTTGTAATAGTGTTTGAATCATCTTCACAGGAGCACTTCTATGATGGGGTGAAAAACACAGGATTTTTATCATGGCGCCTGAGGACCATGTCCAGGAAGAACCGGGCGACGGGCAGTCCACAGGCAGCCACAGTGCCTCAACTACAAGGACCAAAGCGCCAAAGACCAGCTGCCACAGAGCAGCAGCAGCTTGATGGAGATGCTTGCAGGGAGGCTATTTCTTTTCTTGTTCACTCTCCTGATGAAGCAGGTGTGTTTGAGAAGATGAAGTTGACCTTACAACATCGCCAAGACCTAGTGCGTGATGCACAGAGATCTGCCGACGTCTTCAAAACATTTCCACGTTTTATAGATGTCAAAGGACTAGTGAGTTGTGAATTTTATTTAAAATCCAGTCTTTAAACTCTTGTCTTTAATTTGGTTGGGTTCCAATAGTTAATTATACTCTGACCATTAGCGTAATGTATTTACATTGGTGTATGATCAACAGCTGAATCAAGACTTCCTGCTGCTGTTTGGTGGTGAAACAGCATCCAAGATGCTTGAAAAGTGGGACACGGCATTCAAGTACAAGGTTATCAAAGAGGCCAAACAACTGACTCAGTCAAAAGAGCTGTGCCGACTTCTGAATGCTGCTGAGAAACCTACGGAGAATGATGACACTAGTAAGTGTGCAGTGTTGGTTTTCATTCCAAATAGCTAGTGCTCTTTACTTTGTGCCTTCCAAGTAGATACTGATGACTTGTTTTGTGTTGTATCTCCCCCCTGATAGGCTGGGACAGTGACATGGCTTCTCTGCTGCTGCTCCTTCATCTCTTGCCACCCACAGCTGGACGGAAGAGGAGCAAAATCAGTGCCAGTGATGCAGTGGAAAAAATGGTTCACTTTCACAAGGTATGGATGTCTCATCTGTTCTTTCCCCAGCAACAAAAGAGAGAACTAATGTAGTTGACCAATATGAGTTTTTCAAAGGCTGATGCGTATCGCTTAGCGAGCAGGTAGGCCAAAGGCCCATATACAAAGCAGACTTTTGCATTTGATAAATGACATTTAATACACATCACCCCCATCCTGATGCAACTCCACTGGTTACCTGTTAAGTCCCGGATCAAGTTTAAAATCCTCCTACTCACCTACAAGTCCCTGCATGCTCTGGCCCCCGTTACCTCTCTGACCTCCTCCATCCCTACACCCCCTGCCATTACTTCATGGACTTTATGATTTAATATACAAGGCCTTCCTTGCCATTAACGCGCTTTAGATGGATTTTTCAGAATTAATTCATGAAATAGAAAAAAGAAATGGAAAAAAATTAGTGATATTTGTCAAACACGATATTGAAAAGCAAACTATTGAATAACATCGTAAAAGGGGAGCACTAACATTAAGGTGTTCAACTTATTCTGTTTTTCAGTCGTGCTGCAGCATTGATGAACACCTGCGTGGGAGAAAGGGTCAACAACCGTACATCCTTGCTGCTGGTCGCACCCAGAACAAGATTGACAACTTCTATATTGTCGTTGACAAACAGCTCATCCCCTGCCAAGCCACCAGCTCCTTAGGTGCTTTTGATGAACTGTTCAAATCACACTACGTGTTCAACCTGTCATACGAGGAGTCCCTGGTCCAGCTCTACACATTTGTGCAGACAACAGTCTACAACATCGATGTCACAACAACAGATGAGTCTCCAAGAATCCGTGAGTTGCGGGCAAAACTCCTGAACTAGGATTAAAACGTATAAAATTAAAAACGTATTAAAATGTATAAGTGTTTCATATGTGAAGCTGTACACCAGGCTGTCCAGTCCTTGGTAACCCATTTAAGAATTGATCACAGTTTCTATCCTAGCAGGAGGTTTAAGTTGGTTTGTGCACAAGATCGTTGTAGGCGTCAGTTTTTGTCATATTCCGGTTTCAAAAAACATTTAATGAGAGTTCATGAGGAGAATTTTTGTCAAAGTGGTGTTGCAGCAAACCCGGAGTCCTTTCAAGCTATCCATCACAGTGTCCAAAGTACTTCAGAAGTTGGTGAAACAGGTGTCCCACAGAGCTTAGAGGCTGGTTGTTTTGAGGACAATGTATCTGGTCTTAACAAAGAACATACTAAAAATATCAGTGCCTCAATTGTAGCTAAACTTCAAGAAAGTGGTATGGCAAATAGTCTTGTTTCAACAATTGTTAGTGATTTGGAAGAACTTGCTACTGGACTGCACTCCCAAGTTAAGCAAGAAATACTATCTGCTGTGCCTAAAGACAATCCTATCCGATCTACATTAGAAGGTCTTGATACTTTTGAAAATCCATTTGTAAGCTTTAATACTGAAACTAAAAGAACAAGATATTTCAACGAAAAATGGGGTGTTGTTGAGCCTGTAGAAATAATGTTAGGACATCGATTCGATACAAGGCGAAATAAACAAACCGGTACTTATGATCAAGTTCAAGTAAAAGACACTTTTGTTTACGTTCCAATTTTGAAAACTATCCAATTCATGTGCCGCAATTCGGATATTTGTAAATTGCTTGGGGAAACTTTTGTATCCAAAACTGACATATTTGAAGACTTTTGTGATGGTAGTTATTTTAAGACGCATGCATTGTTCTCTAAACATCCGACTTCTTTACAAATTCAGATGTACTATGATGACTTTGAAACTGCTAACCCACTGGGTTCAAAACGCGGTATTCACAAAATGGGTGCTCTCTATTTTGTCCTTAGAAATCTGCCACCAAAGTTTAACTCTGCTGTGATGAACATCCATTTGGTCGCACTGTTTCACACTGAAGATGTAAAAAAATATGGCTTTGATCCTATTCTTCAGCCTCTGATAAATGACATTAAAACACTGGAAAGTCACGGTCTTGACTTGCCCTTCTCCACTGAAAAAGTCCATGGCACTATATGTCAGATAACTGGGGACAACTTGGGAATGCATGCAATTTTAGGGTTTACAGAGTCTTTTAATGGACGTTATTACTGTCGTTTATGTTTGATTGAAAAAGGTGATGCCCAGAATGTTTACAGTGAGGACCACCCAAAGATAATCTTGCGTGGAAAAGAGCTTTTTGAAATGCACTGCAATGAGTTGCAATCAGACCCACAGAAGTTATCAGTGTTTGGTTTAAAAAGGAATTCATCTCTTAATGGCCTACAGTTCTTTCATGTTAGCCACAATTTTTCTTTCGACATAATGCACGACATCCTAGAAGGGGTGGCTCAGTATGAGATAAAGTTACTTTTGGAATATCTCTCAGAAAATGTTCTGTCAAAGCCTGATCTGTTATCTAGAATTTATGCTTTTGACTATGGGTACTTGGAGCGAAAAAACCGTCCTACAAGGATTAATTTAGACAGTATTGGCAATAACATCGGCCTCAATTCCATTCAGACTCTTTGTCTTGTGAGGAACATCCCTTTACTTTTTGGTGACATTGTGCCAGAAGGAAACAAAAACTGGCTTTTGCTGTTGATTTTACTGCAGATTATCAACATCATATTTTCTCCTTCTGTTACACTAGGCATGACTGTACTTTTAAAACATCTAATAATGGAACATCATGAGTTGTTCAAACAGCTGTATCCGCACAGAAACCTGATCCCAAAACATCATTTCATGATACACTACCCAGCTTGCATAAGAAAAATAGGGCCTCTACTTCATATGTGGAGCATGAGATTTGAAGCAAAACACAAAGTATTCAAGAACACTCTTAAAAACTTCAAGAACATCACCAAATCTCTTGCCAAAAAACATCAAATGTCTATAGGATATCATTGGGAGACATCACCTTTAAACCATATGGAGTATGGACCTTTGAAACCATTTCATTTTGATGAGGATAGTGAAAGGTTTGCCCGAGCCCTTCATGCTGTACCAAAAGACATCTTCTCGACTAATTGGGTTAGAATCAGTGGGACAGAGTACAGGACAGGACTAGTTGTTTGCAGAGGGATTGAACATGAAATGCCAGTGTTTTGCAGAATACAAAAGATCCTTTTAGTTGAAAGTGTTATGTACTTCCTAGTGACAAAACTTGTGGTTGATCAATTCAGTGAACATTTTCATGCCTACCAAGTATTTGAAAGTGATGACAAAGATGTTATAAAAGCAGACAGTCTTGAAATGTATAAGCCCTTTGCCTTACAAAATGCCTATGGTAGAGATGTGAGCCAATATATTGTGCCTTTGTTTTCATTTTAAATATGCATAGGTTGTGTACATATTAGAGCCCGACCGATATAGGACTTTTAAGGCCGATACCGATTAGAGCCCGACCGATATATCGGCGGGCCGATATCGGCGGGCCGATATTATCGGCGGGCCGATATTATCGGCCGATATTAGGCATTTATCAAACTATTCGGTATCGGCAAAATAATGGCCGATAAATGAATATAAAAAAAAAAAAAAAAAAAAAAAAAAAGTATTGGCGTTGCATAGTTTGTCCACCAGGGGGCGCTCTAACGTCCCAAACCCGCTGATTCAGGCAGAGTGAATGACGGAGATCGACGGAGATCATCGGTGTTGTGTTGTTCATGTGTGCAAGTGCGTTCATGGTAAGTTGGCAACTGTCACGAGACATACATTGCTTGAATAACAATTAAAATAACATCCCCATCAATTCTCTAAAGTCGATAAGCATGACTTAATTCATGACTACCATGTCCAGTTTTGCTGTTGTTACGTGTTAGATGAGAGTGAAATGGATTTAGCCAACATTAATTGTTACAGTATAGTTGACTGACTCTTGACAATGTGACTGAAGATGTATTTCTTTAATAGCATTACAGCAATGAGACGTATCATCTCTCCCCGGCCCGTTATTTGGAAAACTGTTTTTTTTTTAAACGTCTTTCTTGCGCGGTCGCGATCGCGCACGTGCGCGATAAATATCACGCGATAAATATCACGCGATAAATATCACGCGATAAATATCACAAAATATTCGTATCGGTATCGGCCTTAAAAGTCCTATATCGGTCGGGCTCTAATACCGATACGAATATTTTGTGATTTAAAAAGCCGATATGCCGATATATCGGCCGATATAAAAAAAAAAAAAAAAAAAAAAAAATACCCTAACATTGGTTATTTGTAGTTATTTATGAGTCCTCACTAAAATAATAAGGTAATGCAGTTTAAAAATAAACTTTATTTTATTGTTTTATTGGCACAACAGAAAAGAACATCAAAATATATTAAAGTTCTGATGAATAAAGTGCTTAGAACAAAAACACAATAACAAGTATCAATAGACTTGGTAAGCTTCTTAAATATAACTTTGAACAAGACTGGAAAAAAATATTCTGTTAAGTTCAATAACTTCTGATAAATAAAAAAGGCAAATATAAACTGAACTGAAAACAGTTAGTCTCCTTTTTGACGAATTAATTTGGACTAATACATGTTATAAGAGGAATAGAGCAGCGTTACGTGTGTGTGGTAAAAGCGCGACCGCGCATTTATCGCTTTTACCGTGTGTGTGGTAAAAGCGCGACCGCGCATTTATCGCGCACATGCGCGACCGCGCAAGAAAGACGTTTAAAAAAAAACAGTTTTCCAAATAACGGGCCGGGGAGAGATGATACGTCTCATTGCTGTAATGCTATTAAAGAAATACATCTTCAGTCACATTGTCAAGAGTTAAACCGACAGTCAGTCAACTATACTGTAACAATTAATGTTGGCTAAATCCATTTCACTCTCATCTAACACGTAACAACAGCAAAACTGGACATGGTAGTCATGAATTAAGTCATGCTTATCGACTTTAGAGAATTGATGGGGATGTTATTTTAATTGTTATTCAAGCAATGTATGTCTCGTGACAGTTGCCAACTTACCATGAACGCACTTGCACACATGAACAACACAACACCGATGATCTCCGTCGATCTCCGTCATTCACTCTGCCTGAATCAGCGGGTTTGGGACGTTAGAGCGCCCCCTGGTGGACAAACTATGCAACGCCAATACTTTTTTTTTTTTTTTTTTTATATTCATTTATCGGCCATTATTTTGCCGATACCGAATAGTTTGATAAATGCCTAATATCGGCCGATAATATCGGCCCGCCGATATATCGGTCGGGCTCTAGTACATATCCTATTCCTCACGTACTGGTTGTTCTGGTCAACTAACTTTTTTCATGTGCATAAAGTTGTGTGTCATTTTGTGAAATGTGTAAATATATTCATTTGGGCTGTCACGTTAAAATTGTACCGGGGCGAAAATTGTACCGGCCTACGTCATCAGTTGTTTACATCTTGACAACCTGCCGACAACATTCGGCTCATGTTTCCAAAAGAGACGAAATAACATAATACAGATAACGGATCGCTAGATAACACTTGTTTTTACTTTATATTTGTATTGTATTTAATTGTTTAATCGAGGCGATCGCGTCAAATGACGTGGGAATGTACAAGAACCTTCCTACGTCATTTGACACGATCGCCCGTTTCCGGCAACAGACGATCGCGTCGTCTGTTGCTATTCGATTAAACAATTAAATACAATACAAATATAAAGTAAAAACAAGTGTTATCTAGCGATCCGTTATCTGTATTATGTTATTTCGTCTTTTGGAAACATGAGCCGAATGTTTTTGCAACCTGCCCGGCAACAGACGATCGCGTCGTCTGTTGCCAGGCAGGTTGTCAAGATGTAAACAACTGATGACGTAGGCCGGTACAATTTTCGCCCCCGGTACAATTTTAACGTGACGGGGCCTATTTCCACCTTTCTCATATCCACACTGGAGTGGTTCATTAGAGAGAAGAGTGGAGGAGAGACATTATCTGTCAATGTGTTTGATGCCTGGATCTTGTGTGCAATATTGTTTGTGAGCTGCAATGTTGAATAAAAAACAAAAGAAATAGTTTGTTTTAAGGATTGATTATACTTTATACTGTAGCAATGTGGTTTTTCTTACAGTTGAATATAGAAGCATTTTAAACTTGGTGAAAATGATTAACTGAAAGTTAAAAACACCCTAGTGAGTAACACCATATAGTGTTAAAAACACACTTTAATGTGTAATAAATCAACACTCTTAGTGTTGGTAAGTAACACCATATAGTGTTAAAAACACACTTTAATGTGTAATAAATCAACACTCTTAGTGTTGGTAAGTAACACCATATAGTGTTAAAAACACACTTTAATGTGTAATAAATCAACACTCTTAGTGTTGGTAAGTAACACCATATAGTGTTACAAATACACTGTAAAGTGTTAAAAAACAACACTGTGAGTGTTAAATATTTAACACTATTTAAGAGTTAAAATATTAACACTTTCAAAAGTGTTACTCTAACTCCAACTTGGTGAGGATTATATAAACACCAAGAAAGTGTTAAATTTGACTCTATGAGAGTTAAATTAACACTAAGGATTTTGCTGTGAACAGATGATTTTAAGTACATTGCAGAGGGAGACTTGCTGCCAGTATTAAAGCCCATACAAGCCAGAAGACTGGTTGCTGCCTGGGCCCAAAAGGGTGAGTGTAAAACATTGACACCACTACACAGCACACTTCTCTTACAGGACTGCACAAGTAATGTAATAGTTTAATAATTTCTTTAAGAATAGAAAAACATTAAAGGTTTAATGATTTCTCTTTTGTTGTACTTTTACAGACTCATTCACTCCAACTCCAGCCCCGGCATGTTCCCCTCCAGTGTCTCTCCAATCCTCTCTGTCCTCAGTCACTCCCTCACCAACATCATCCACAGCTACATCATCACCCTCAGGAAGTTATCGACCTGCGCCAAACTGGATAGACAATTTTCAGATACCATGGCAGAAGCTCTCTGAAGAGATATTACAGAGTTTGGAAAGACAAAAAAAATCAGCGTGAGCCTCCGCTGATTTAAGTTTCGATACGTCATGTTACACAAAAATGGAGGCTATCTTAGTTAGTAAGACGACAGCAATTTCGCCCATATGGAAGTTTTTTGGATTCAAGCCAAATGAGAAAGGTGAACCTAAAGACGTCAACCAGCCGATATGTCGGCTTTGTAGAAGGATGATTCCGGTGAAGGATTCCCAGACAACAAATTTACACGGTCATTTGAGAGTGCATCACCCGGCAGATCATGCTTCTTTAGCGCCACGTGCCGCGGCCTCCGCTGCTGCTACAACCTCGCAGCAGCCCTCCATCCTGGGCGCCTTCTCAAGGGGAACCAAATACAAGCGAGACAGCCTTCGATGGAAGCAGTGTACCACAGCTGTGACCCGGTATTTGTGTAAAGAAATGGTGTCCTTCAAGACGGTGGAGAAGACCACCTTCAAAGAAATGCTGGCAACGCTGGACAAGCAGTATGAGTTGCCTACGCGCAAATACTTTTCCCAAACTGCCATCCCCAATATATACAATGAAACCAGAGCGTCGGTTGTCACCGAATTAAAATCGGCCTCCTTCATTGCCCTGACCTCAGACATGTGGTCATCCGTGAACATGACGCCATACATGTCTCTCACAGCCCATTATATAAGCAAAGACTGGCAACTGGAGGCGAAGTGTTTGGCCACATCCTTCGTCCCAGAAAATCAAACGAAAGATGTGCTGGCAGACGCCCTCAAAGTCGGCGCTCAAGAGTGGGGCATAGAGGAAGAGAAAATATCCTGCATCACAACCGACAATGGTGCAAACATTATTGCAGCCGTCCGGGAGCTCAAATGGCCCTGGTTGAACTGCTTTGGACATAATTTGAATGTGGCCATAAACAATGCACTTGACGGAGAAAAGGATCGCACTAGTCGTGCGTTTGGGGTCTGCCGGGCAATCAACGGCGCCTTTTCGCATAGTTGGCAACGGAAACGGGAGCTGAGCAAAGCCCAGGATGAGCTACAACTCCCCAACCATGCTTTGATTACGGTAGGATTATTCGATTTTATTAGTAGGCTAGTGGTGTTATTATGAATAGGCAAATATTATTATGCAGGCTATTGGGCTAATCAGTCTTATTTTAAAAACAGGACTGTGCAACACGTTGGGGTTCGAAGCAGAAGATGGCAGAGAGGATACTGGAACAGGCCGCAGCAATCAAGAGGGTTTTCGCAAACGACAGAAGCCGCCGTCCCCTGCCAAACCTGACGTGGCAAGATGAAGCTGTGCTGGAGGCAGTGAACAAAGCTTTAAAACCTCTTTCTGACTTTACGGACATACTGTCTGGCGAAAACCATGTGACAGTCTCTTCCTTGCTGCCCACGCTACAATTATTGAAAGACAACGTCTTGAAGGAAGACGACGATGACGTCCGGATGACGTCCGTCATTAAAAGCGGGGTGCTGCGGGAACTAGATAACAAATACGACAATGAAGCGTCATTAAAATTAATGCGCTTATCTGCTCTCCTCGACCCCCGCTACAAGGGCGACCATATCGATGCCGTTTCCCTCGACAGCACGAGAGTTCGATTGGAGTCAGAGATGGTGTCATTCTGCAGGAGGCAGACCACCGGACAGGTAAGGGTCAGAGTGGAGGATGTTGAGACGGAGCAGCCAGTGGCACCTATTCCACCACCACCACCACCTAAGAAAATAAAACCTTCCCTGGGTAGCCTTTTGAGAAAGGCGAAGCAACCTGTGACACTCACTGAGGAGCAACGGGCAAACGCAGAAGTAACAGCCTACCTGCAAGAAGATGCACTGGATGGGGACAGTGACCCACTCGCATGGTGGAAGGCAAACGAGAACCGCTTTCCGTTAATGGCCAAGATTGCGAGTAAATATCTTTGTGTATGCGCTACTAGTTCACCTTCGGAGCGTGTATTTAGCACTGCAGGCAACGTTGTCACGCCACTGAGGAGCTTGTTGAAGCCAGAAAAGGTGAATATGCTGGTGTTCTTGTCCAGAAACCTGTAGGCTATGCACACACTTTAAAATGTGTATTTATTATTAGGCTTTTAGGCATACATTTGGATTATTTAGTTCCTCTGAATCCAAATTAGGTTTTCTTTCGATTGGTTCTACAGTCTGCAATAGTCCTAGCAAATGTTGTGCCCATTTTTATTTTATTTGCTCTGAAATAATTTATTTTCATTTTTTAATTTGCGAAATGGACACTTAGACTTAATTTTAAATTGTATTTATTATTATGCTTTTAGGCCTACTTGCACTGAACAATACAATTGGACTATTATTGTTTGTCAGCTAAAGCTTGTAAACATTGGATTATTTCGTTCCTTTGAATCCAAATTTCGTTTTCTTTCGACTGCGTTCTGCAGTAGGCCTATAGCCAATTTTGTGCCCATTTCTATTTTATTTGCTCTGCCAGCATTTTTTTTTCGTTTTAAAAGAGTTTTGTGAAGACTTCGCCATCTGTTATACTTGTGTTATGTTCAATACTCAGTTATAATTGTTCTTTAAAAGCGTTTTGTAAGTGGGCCTACATATATAGCCTACTTTGAAACGAATGTCTTATTATTCTGTTCCAAATAAACCCGGCAACCTTTTGACTTGGATGTTTTTATGTGAACGTCAATGGGACTGTCTTATGCACACCGACATAATTATATGAAATTGTCTCTTCTAATATTTCATTAGTTTGATCATATAGCCTGATATCATAAACTCCTAAACATTTCAAAAATATATACATCGCCCCGTAAGCTGTGCGCGCAGCCTTTGCCATTGCGCTGCAGGGTAGGCTAATATGGTGAAAGAAAACACAGGCTTTGAGTATAGTTACACATATCAGTGTTTCCCTTACAAATGAGAATGAATTGTGAAACATTTTCCCCTGCTCAAGCAGATTTCTTTCTATTTAATTCTTCTTTTCAAAGTTTTTCAAAGTGACATGTGCAGCGGGGTGTGATGTCATTTCGCCGTGCGAGCAGAGCGGTAGGTTTCGAGCCCCTCCCCTCTCCTCGTAGCAGTGAGTGAATACGGCAGGTCAGCGCTACATAGTGTGTTTCCACCTGTGCCAGATAACTTCAATTACAATTTGCGGGGCTTTTTAAGTTGTAAAAAAAAGCCACCACAGCGCCATATTTCAATTTTTTATTTTTAAAAAAATTATCGCCTTTTATCGGCAACTTGAGACGATCGACGATGGAATCCATCTATCGGCGATAGTCGATAGAATCGACTATCGGCCCATCCCTAGTAAGAATCCAACCAAACACAACACCACAGAGATAGCAAAAAGGATGGTGGCCAGGTATCCAAAGTCTCTTCAAGATGTGATTGATGGTGATGTTATTGGACTTGGATATCATTCCCTGGCAAAGCAACTCCAGTCAAGAGTTGAAAATGTCAAACGACGACTACCCACCTCTAATACTCAAGAAACGAAGAGAATACACAGGGATACGCAAAGTGCTGAAGGAAAATAGAATCCAGTTCCAGACCCTCTTCCCTGCCAGGCTGCGCGTGAGACACGAGGACGGGACCAAAACTTACGAGACCATGGAGGAGGCATCAGAGGACCTGCGGAGAAGAGGCTACACCGTGACAACCACCACACCTCCGGCGACGCTCATGGAGCAGGTGCAGCGGCTGACCTGGACGAGAGTGGATCGACGCGCAAGGAAGGGCACAGCCGGACGGGAGCTGGGATACAAGGAGAAGCTCCGAGCCTTCAGGAAATCATCACCGTCCCCCTCCGGCACCTAAAGGACTTAACCCACGGCCTGAGGACGTCGGAATAAACTGTGAAATCGGACACTATATCCGTAATTAGTGGTGGAGATCCACTGTTTAATAGACTGGTTCGTTCGGGGCCGATTTTTTCACCTTACATTTTTTTTTTTTTTTTTTTTTTTTTCGACATGCGACTGTTGCAGGTAAGGGCCTCTCCCTCCGAACTGAGGGAGACTTTTCCCTTCGAGCCTCCTCGGGAGGTTCAACAGGGTCAGGTTAACAGACCCCTACATAGGGAGTCACAAGGACAAATCGTATTCAGTTTGATGTTTATTAATGTGTTAATTATTCATTCCCTGCCGGTTCACGCGGGGAGGGGGAAGCGCACCAGGTTTTTGTTTGGGATGGAGGAGGGAATCACATAGATGCAAAACAGGTCTTTGAAAATAGCATCATTTAATATAAATGGTGTACTCAATCCAGTTAAGAGGGGGAAAATCTTATCAAAATTAAAGAAAGATAAAATTCAAATAGCTTTCCTACAAGAGACACACCTCAGCGACTCAGAACATGCTAAACTGAATAAATCAGGATTTAAACATGTTTACTTCTCTTCACATGAATCGGGAAGGCGGAGAGAAGTGGCGACTCTGATATCCAATGCGGTAAACTATGAACACATATCAGAACATAAGGATAAGGAAGGCAGATTTGTTATGGTTATAGGAAGAATAGAAGGTGTTGTGATAAGTCTCCTTAACGTGTATGTTCCACCGGGCAGTGTCTGGTCCTTCTATAAACATATGGTTGATTTAATGACGACAAAAAGTCAAGGGATTCTAATAGGTGGTGGAGATTTTAACATTCGATTAAACCCGAAAATTGACTCTTCAAACGGGAAATCCGACGCAAAAAACATTAGCAGAAGATTAAATATTTGGATGCGTGAAGTGGGGATTGTTGACGTGTGGAGAGAGAAAAACCCGACGAGCCGAGACTACTCACATTACTCGCACGCTCACAATGTATACTCGCGCATCGATTACTTTTTTATGCTTAAAGGAGATTTCTTTAGGGTGGATAACTGTGAAATAGGACCCAGTACTATTTCAGATCACGGTCCCATCTATATGTCAATTTATCTTAATAATAAGAAGAAATCTACGCTCTGGAGACTGAACTCAAATATTCTGAACAACCCAATTATTAAAGATAAACTGAAAAGTGAAATTGAATTATATTTGGAAAATAATGATAATGAGGAAGTGACCCCACCCATTCTCTGGGATGCATTAAAAGCAGTGTTGAGGGGCAAAATAATAGCCATCTCCTCATATGAGAAGAAAATTAGGGAGCAAAACTAAAAAAATTAGAAGAGGACTTGAAAAGTCTACAGAGAGAACATGCAAAGTACCTCAAAGATGACAACAAATGTAAGATTATAAAATTAAAAAAAGAAATAGATGAAATAAATACTCAGGAAATTCAAAAAAAGCTCCTTTTTACAAAGCAACAATACTATGAGACAGGTGGGAAATCACTGAAACTTTTATCATATAGATTAAGAAAACAACAAGCAGACAGAACTATATATAAAATAAGAAACTCTGTAACGAAAGTAATAGAAACTAGTCAGGAGAAAATACAACAATGCTTCCAAGAATACTATAAAAAATTATATTCCCAACCACAGACAAGCAACGACAACCAAATCGATGCCTTCTTGTCCCAGGTAAACCTTCCAAAGATCACTGATGAACAAAATGGAAAATTAACATCTAAAATAACAAAAGAAGAAATTCAATTGGCAATCAGGAGGATGAAAGGGGGGAAGTCTCCAGGGACAGATGGTTTTCCCACAGAATGGTACAAAACAATGCAAGATCAACTAATCCCAACACTATTAAAAACATTCAACTGGGTTCTGGAAAACAAAAACATTCCCCCTCATGGAGGGAGGCGGTGATTTCGACCATACCTAAAGAGGGGAAAGACAAATTGGAATGTGGGAATTACCGTCCTGTAAGTCTTTTAAACAACGACTATAAACTATTCACCTCCATATTATCTAAGCGAATAGAATTGATACTACCGGTATTAATACATGAGGACCAGACTGGCTTTGTCAGGAAAAGACAGACCCAAGATAACATAAGGAAAACACTGCACGTTGTGAGACAAGTCACACAACAAAGACTGGAGGCGTTGATACTAAGTTTGGATGCAGAGAAAGCATTTGACTCAGTGAGGTGGTCTTTTTTATATAAAGTACTTTCAAAATTTGGCTTTCATACAACTATAATTGACACGTTTGCAGCACTATATGGCGGACCAACTGCTAGAGTCAAAATCAATGGAGATTTGTCCAACTCGTTCATTCTGGACAGAGGAACAAGACAGGGGTGTTGTGCGTCGCCGCTCCTCTTCGCCTTGTTTGTAGAACCCATAAGTCAGCTAATTAGGCAGAGAACTGATATAAAGGGGGTACCGATTAGAGGTCGACCGATATATCGGTCGGCCGATGTATCGGGCCGATATTTGTCATTTTTTAATCTATCGGCATCGGCCGATATCTGTGTTTAGTAGCGCCGATTTATAGTCAGGCATGTCCGCGGGCAGCCCCGTTATTGGTACCGGCAGAACGCATGTGAAGGACCCCAACCCAAAACTTGTAATCCTGGGAGATAAGGTAAGGCTTAAATTCTGCTATTTCAAAGTTGTATGGTGGTAACATATTTACTAGGTTATATATGTTACAAGTAAACTATGAAGTGTTGCTTCACTTAGTGAAAGGAAAAAAAAAAAAACGAAAAGCATTGAACCGTCGAGAGCTGTAACCTAAGGCTACAGCTGATTGAGTTCACAGGCTCACAGTTAACTTGTCCTTGCTGTTAGCTTGAAGGACTTTACTCGAAATCTAGTAGCAGCTTGCTTGCTTACAGTAATATGTTGGCCCAAATGTTATGAGTTCTGCTTAAATTTTCCTGTATTGGAGTCGAAAAATGTCCCTCTGTTCGTGGGGTGGAGGAGGCGGCATTATGTTGCGCTACGTTATGCTACTCCGCCCCTCTCACAGACAGCTCCGTGCTTGGAGACACAGAGCAGCCATGGAGCAGCTCAGAACGGTGTATGACATTTGTTCAGAAGCGTGGTTTAGGTGACGCAGACAATAGCCGAGTTTCCAACTTATTTACATCAAAGAAAATTCACCTC
Source organism: Anoplopoma fimbria (assembly GCF_027596085.1). Classification (NCBI taxonomy): domain Eukaryota; kingdom Metazoa; phylum Chordata; class Actinopteri; order Perciformes; family Anoplopomatidae; genus Anoplopoma; species Anoplopoma fimbria. Next base: position 49,236 of record NW_026551416.1, on the reverse strand, counting down.
AAGAACATGCGCAGCTGCGTGTGTTTCTATCAACGTGTTTGCGAATAAAAATGGATCGTTAGCCTGATGAAGTGACGTGTTCAGACCAATGTCTGTATATAGCCTACGTCCACAGTAAAGTAGTATAACGTTAATAGTCAAGAATGTGAGAAATCACAAAGGGTTTAGCATTGCCCTTGCAAGTCTGTGCATCATGACAGTTATTTTGTTATTTATGTATTTGTGTGATTACTGCTAGATTATGGTAATTTGGTTTTAAAAGCAAAAGGTTAAAAACAAAAACAACACATAAGGGAAGGTTTTGTTTCTTTTACGCATTTTTCTAAATTAGTGTGTAATTGTTTTAATGTGAAATTGGAGTTGTACACTGACTTGAGGATGTCTGTTTCTTCTGTGTAGAAATTGCTGTCTGATGGCAGAACAAAAATCAAATCCAGTGTGGCAGCATTTCACAGAGCCAACACCAGGGAAAGGCAAGTGCAATATCTGCAATGGACTGGTGAGCTTGGGGTCTGAAAAAGGTAAAAAGAAAAACACCACAAATTTGTGGAGTCACCTGAGGTGCCACCACCTCCAAGCTTACAAAGATGCACAAAAGGAAAAAGAAGAAGCAGCTGCCTCTACAGCCAACGTATCTCAGCCAACTGTAATGGACATGTTTGATGCCCAACGTAAATGGCAGAATTCAGATCCCAGGTCAAAAAAACTTGACACTTTAGTTACAGAAATGATTGCCACAGATAATCAGCCGTTTTCATTTGTCTCAGGTATTGGTTTTCAGAGGCTGGTGGCTGCAATGGAGCCCAGATACAAACTAAAAACTGAGAAGCACTACCGCACTGATGTTCTAGATCAGGGGTGTCAAACGTACGGCCCGCGGGCCGGATCAGGCCCGCGAACGGGTTTAATCCGGCCCGCGAGATGATTTTGTAAAGTACAGTATTGTAAAAAAAAAAAAAAAAAAAAAAAAAAAATATATATTTTTTTTATAAAAATCCTTCCTAGCATTACATGGATTGCATTGACTGGCACTGATTAATTTGTTGTACATTGAACTACTGGACAATTGTGTTTAACTGGAAGTCGCTTTGGAATGTAACGTAAAATGAGCTGCTATTTTTCAATGAAAGAAACTGCTGTTCTTAATGTGTCCACTAGATGTCGCAATAGCAATTATGTTAAGCAAGCAAACTTTATACCTGGGCTCTCTCAAAAAGACGAAAAGTGGACACAGAGTGCAGAGTTTTCAAAGAAAAATGGTCATCGTCCTTTTTGTTCACGGAGGTAAATGGGAAACCAGTGTGTTTGGTGTGCTCACAGCATGTTTCAGTGCTGAAAGAATACAACCTTCGGCGCCACTATGAGACCCTTCATGCTGACAAATACCACCACTTGCAAGGACAACAGAGAATAAATAAAGTTAATGAACTGTTAGCCTGTCTGAAGAAACAGCAGTCTGTGTTTAGTCACAGCAGAGAAATCAATGATTCTGCAGTGAAAGCCAGCTACCTTATTGCTTATGAAATTGCAACGACTTCAAAACCCTTTTCTGATGGTGAATTTGTGAAGACATGCATGCTGAAGGCTGCAGAGCTTGTGTGCCCTGAAAAGCGTCAGGCTTTTGCAAATATCAGCCTGACAAGAAACACAATTGCAGACAGGATTTCTGATCTTTCGGCGGATTTGGACAGCCAATTGAAGCACAAAGTAAAATCATTTATTGCGTTTTCAGTTGCAATTGATGAAAGCACGGACATTACAGATGTTGCGCAACTGGCCATATTCATTCGCGGAGTTGATGACACTTTGACCGTCACAGAGGAGTTTGTGGAGTTGGTGCCAATGATGGATACCACAACAGCGGCTGATATTTTCACCGCCCTCATCGGAGCATTGGACAGGGTCGGAGTGGACTGGTCCCGTGCTGTCAGCCTGGCTACAGATGGTGCTCCGTCAATGATTGGGAAAAAAGCGGGTGTTGTGACAAAATTCAAAGAGAAAGTGCAGACTGCAAATGGAGGACGTGATTTTTGGACTTTTCACTGTATTTTGCATCAGGAGGCATTGTGTTGCAAGTCATTAAAGATGGATAACGTCATGAAGGTGGTCGTCCAAACTGTTAATTTCATCCGATCGAGAGGCCTGAATCACCGTCAGTTTGACAGCCTTCTCAGGGAGAACGACCACAACCATGGCCTGCCATACCACACCGAGGTAAGATGGTTAAGCCGAGGTGCTGTGCTGAGGCGTTTCTTTGATTTACGGGGGGAAATTGAAGAGTTCATGGAAAAAAAGGGAAAACCAGTGGTAGAATTTCAGTCCACAGAATGGATACAGGACCTTGCCTTTATGGTGGATATCACACATCACGCAAATAACTTGAACAAATCGATGCAAGGGCGCAACAGAGTTGTCACACAGTATTATGACAGTATATGTGCGTTCAAGTTGAAGCTGTCATTGTGGGAGATACAACTCGCGGGTGGTGACGCTTCTCATTTTCCTTGTCTGAAAGATGTATGCGCGACCCAACATGCTGCAAACATGAAGCGGTTCAAAGACAAAATAACAGGACTATTGCGGGAGTTTGAACAACGCTTTCAGATTTTTGGTGAACTGGAAAAAGACTTCAAAGTTTTTTGCTCACCATTCACCGCGAATGCCGCAGATCTGCCCGTCAACACTCAACTTGAAATAATAGACTTGCAGTGTGATTCAGATTTGAAAGGCAAATTTGCCGCAGCTGGCTTGGACACATTTTATCAGAATCTCTTGCCCGGTTACCCCAACTTGACAGCCCTTGCTGCAAAGGTGTTGTGCATGTTTGGAACCACATATCTTTGTGAGCAAGTGTTCTCTGTAATGAGCATCAATAAAACAAAGCTGCGCTCAAAGCTCACGCACAAGCACTTGAATGAAATTCTGAAATTGGCTGCCACTCAGGATGTGACGCCTGATATTGATGCACTTGTGAAAGCTAAAAGATGCCAGGTTTCAGGAGTAAAATAAACAGTGGGTAACGCCACTTAAAATTGCTGCATGAGACACTGCACCCTGATATAAATGTGAACATGAATGTCTTCTGTGGAGATTTAATGAAAGTGTATCGTGTGGGATTTACTATAATAATGTCAGTCACTTCAGTTCATAAGTTTGGTTGATTGACATTTTTCATGCATTGCACAGCTTTTATTTTTCTATCAATAAAGTGTAGCCTACAAGGCAAGGAGTAAATCAACCTTATTGAATAGTTTCTACCTCCGTTTGTATGGTTTGGTTAGCCCAGGATTAATATGTGGAAATGACAAAATTAAGTATTTGATACCTAGAAGAGATGTTTGTTTTTTGTTCAATCTCAGATAGGCTGAGACTCAAAGTTGTGTGCCTTTGTAGATACACTGAGACGAAGTTTAAGTTCCAATCGCTGAGGTATTGTTCTTGAAATTGCACACTTTGCACAATTTTCAACTTATTTGAAGTGTTTTTGCAATAGGATTATTTGTTATGTATACATTTTCTGAATGTGCTACTATTTTGTACGAAATTAAAACAAAGAAAACAATCTGAAATTGTCGTTATTTTTAATTATGCCATATTTTTACCGGTCCGGCCCACTTGGGAATAGATTATCCTCCATGTGGCCCCTGAGCGAAAATGAGTTTGACACCCCTGTTCTAGATGGTATCATTACGAAAGTGGAGAAGAAAATAAAAACACTCATTGCAGAGGATGCTGGCCCTTTTTTGTCTTTCACAACAGACTGTTGGTCAGGGGACACTGAAGCACTGATGAGTCTAACATGTCATTTCATTGATGACAACTGGGAAAGGAAACAAGTCATCCTAAATGCCAAGGCAATGTCTGGCTCCCACACTGGGGAGTACATCAGCAACATGTTCATCAGCATGCTGAAGCACTGGGACATCAGCCATGACAGAGTTGTGCTAGTGCTCCGTGACAGTGGTGCTAACATGGTAAAAGGCCTCAGACTGACAGACGTACCTGATCTCAGCTGCAGTGCACACACTATACAGCTTGTGGTGAACGATGGGATCAACAGTCAGCGAGTGGTGCTGGACGTTAATGCCAAGTTAAAGACCATAGCCAAACATTTCAACCACTCCGTGCTGGCAAAGCAGCATCTGAAAGATATTCAAAAAGAACTTGGACTTCCCCAGCACAGTCTCATTCAGTCTGAACCCACTCGCTGGAACTCAACACTCCACATGATGCAGAGGATGCTGGAGCAGAAACGCGCTGTGAACATCTATGCTGGAGAATATGGAAAATTTGCTACTCCAACAGCAGATCAATGGGACATCATTGCCAATTTGATTGACACACTGGAACCAGTTGAGGAAGTTACCCTCGAGATCAGCAGGTCAGAGGCTTCCATCTCCAGTGTCATCCCAAGCATTGCAGTGCTGAAAATGTTGCTTCAGTCAGAGGGTCCTAACACAAGGGGCATAAAAACTCTGAGGGAGACGATGCTGCAAAGTTTGGAGAAAAGGTTCGCAAAAATCGAGGAGACCAAATGTTTGGTTTTAGCAACGCTGCTGGATCCTCGCTACAAGAATCATGTCTTTGCCATGGACACACTGGCCAAGGCAAAACAGTGGATTAAAGAAGAGCATGCCATTGTGTCTGAGCAACTGAACATAGCCACCACGGAAGACCAAGGACCAGATCCGAAACAGAGAAGGGTGGGAGAGGAAGAATCACCTGGTGCCTCCAGTGCTCTCGAACAGATGTATGCCAACATCTTAGGGCCTCATGGAAGTACTGCTGAGGAGACTGATGATGAGCAAATTGAGCATCACATCTCTGAGCAGCTGAAGCAGTACCTCCGTGAGCCTTTGATTGACAGACAGACTGGTCAGCCACTGGAATGGTGGAAACAGAACACATCCCGCCTACACCTACTTGCACAACTGGCTAGAAAATTCCTCTGTCCACCCCCATCCTCTGTTCCTAGTGAGAGAGTTTTTAGTGTCATTGGGAATATTTATGATGATAAAAGAAGCAGACTAACTGGAGAACATGCTGAACAGTTGTGTTTCCTGCATGACAACCTACGGTTCTTAAACTGGGAGTACTGAAAGCACTTTCAGAAGTGAGGAAGACTCAGGCACTGCATGTTTACAATAATTTCCTTTAAAACTTCTTCAATGTTTTCATACATTTTCTTAAAAACAATTTGGAATATGCTGCTGTTTTATGCTGCTCAGGGAAGCTGTTTTATGCTGCTCAGGGAAGCTGTTTTATGCTGCTCAGTTGTTTACTTGAGGTTCTGTTTTATATACAAATTATATTCTGTTTTATATACAAATGTTTGTTTTACATGTTTTATGTTCTGTTTTATATACACATGCACTTTAAACTGTGTCAAATGTCATTTTCATTTTGTTGCTGGTTGCTAGTGTGTTTGCAGTACTACTGTTTATTTTTTATGTAACATATTTTTATATTTTCCAAGTTAATTTATTTTTATATTTTCCAAGTTAATTTATTTTATTTATAAAATATTTATTTAATTTTTCTTTAAATGAATATTTCAGTTAACACTTGCGCCCAAACAAAACTGGTATGTATGACTCAAGGTTCAAGTCAGAGTTCAATAAATGTTAAAAAATGTTAAAACAAATTGTGTGCATCTACTTATTATTAGTGTGACGCTTTAGCATGCAAACTAATGGGAAAACTTTTAGATATCGGCCCTAAAAATCGGCCCAAAAAAATCGGCAGCCCATATCGGCTATCGGTTAACCCTGACCTCTAAGTATCGGCATCGGTTATAGAAAAACCCATATCGGTCGACCTCTAGTACCGATGGCATCCGGGGAGCAAAAACTGGCCCTATTTGCAGACGATTTATTGATAAGTATAACACAACCTACTCAGACACTCCCAAAATTGATGAAATTGCTAGAGGAATTTGGTTCAATCTCAGGTTACAAAATTAATGTTAATAAAACTCAAATATTAACATTTAATTATGACCCTCCAGTTTCAATTAAGACCATATACAACTGGAATTGGGAGGCTGAGTCCATTAAATATTTGGGTGTCTCATTACCTAGGGACTTCACAAGATTATACAACATCAACTACGATCCCTTAAATTCAAAGATAAAAACTGATATACAAAGATGGAACGTTATTCCCTTTTTGAGTTTAAGCTCCCGGATAGAATCAATCAGGATGAATATTCTCCCACGGATGCTGTATCTTTTTCAATGTCTACCAGTTAGAATACCATCTAAGCAATTCTTAGAATGGGACAGATTGATAGCGAGGTATCTGTGGCAAGGGAAAAAGGCCAGAATTAAATTCAAAACGCTGCAATTAAGAAAAGAAAAGGGTGGGATGGGCCTTCCCTGCTTACAGGAATACTACTATGCAGCCCAGTTAAGGCCGCTAGTCTGCCTGTGTTCACCATCATACACTGCAGCATGGAAGGAAATAGAAGGAACGATGGTAAAGGGTATCCCAATAACAGCTCTACTAAATGATAACAAACTGCAAGAAGAACAGGAGATTCCAGAAGACTCTATAACAGGCAGCTTCCTGAAGTCCTGGCAGGAAATAACCAAAATTTGCAGATTTAAAAACACATCTAAAATTATGAGGTGGTGTGCCTATGACTCAGACTTTACACCGAATAAAATCGACGGCAGATTCAAGACATGGATCACAAAAGGTTTAACTTCCTATTATTCATTTGTCCACAAGGGGGTATTTCAGAGTTTTGAAACCCTACAGAAGGATCACGGTCTGGGGAAAGATGATTTTTTTCAGGTACCTGCAAGTGAGAGATTACTTTAACAAAAATATTAAAGAGGCGTTAGGAAAAGATGGGCCAGGGTTCATGGAGGTATTTCTAGCATTGACTAAATCTAGAACATGCGATAAAATTATCTCAAAATTATATAACGCCATACAATTATCCAAACAAGAGAATACAGAATACATAAAGAGGAAATGGGAAAAAGAAATAGGGGTAAAGATCTCACAGGAGAGCTGGGAGAAAATATGTCAACTACAATGGCTCTCGACCGGGTCAAATACATGGCGGGAGTTCTGCTGGAAAAATATAACAAGATTTTTTATCACACCCATACAAAAGCGACACCAAGGCAACGGAGACGCCTGTTGGAGGCTCTGTGGATCTATTGGAGCCAACCACTTCCATATTTTCTGGGACTGCCAAGCAATGAGGTCTTACTGGGAAGAGATCCACAAACATATTAACAATGTATTTAATGTGAACATCCCATTAAAATGTGAAACTTTGTTTTTGGGAAATTTATTGTTTGAAACCTGGAACATAAAAGACAAAAAACTGCTCGCTATACTGTTGGCAGCTAGTAAGAAATGTGTCACGAGGAAATGGTTAAAAGTGGACCCTCCCACCATTGATGAATGGATCGAAATTGTGTATGAGATTTATGTTATGGAAAAGATCTCTTATTCCCTCAAGGTCGAGAAAGACATTTTTTATAAGACCTGGTCCAAATGGACTGAGTATGTGAAACCAGTTAGATCTGATTTTATTTGAATATACTTGTGTTTTGTGTGATCCTCTTTTTTTTTTTCCTTTTTTTCTTTTTTCTGAAGTGAAGTGCGCTCCCCGGCTGTGTTCTCTTTATCTCTGTTATTGTTCCTACAGGGAGTAGTTTAGGTCCATAAAACAAAACCCCAGAAAGGCAGTATTTGACAGACTAAAGCTGTATCTAATGTATGTGATGGAAATGTGCCTTTCTAAATAAAAAGAGAATTTCAAAAAAAAAAAGAAAATGTCAAACGACCTGAAACACCAAAGATACAGAAACGCAAAGCAGCATCAGATGATGACACAGATGAAATATCTGCTGAACAAAGAGCCAGTGTTCAAGACACCTATGGCTGTGTCAACTGGATGCCGAAACATCTGCCACTCCCTGAGACTGTGGAGAGTCAGCTAGAAAAAAAGAAAAAATGAAGACATTTGAAGATATGAACTACAATTCAGATGTTGTGAAAGACTTAATCAAGTCCACATATTTTACGCAGCGTAAAGAGATCAATAATGGTGCTAGCATCCAGAAATTAAGCCAGGATTGGCCATTTTTGTTTAAGGAAGTTGGTATGGCAGCACACTTCCAGGAACTGACTGGCGTGAGTTTGATTGTGTCCTTCCTTGCCAATGTGGACAAAAAGGGGGCACGTCTCTTAAACTTCTTCAAACGTGTTGATGCACATAAACACAAACAAGTTCTGGATGCTCTTCTTAAGCTTGAAACTGAAAGAGGCCAGTCCACTGGTTGCTCAGAAGAGGTCATACAGATGGTGCTTCTTTTAATGGCTCATTTTGATGAGAAGGAACAGCATCTGTTCCATTACGTTGAGAAGACAAGCCTTGCTGAGGAGGTTCAGATGGAGAATGTGCCACCAACACCCTGCCTTATTGTGTGTGGTAAGTAAACTGAACCAAACCTGCAAGCTTTCTCTATCGGTATACTAACACCCACTTGTACTTGTACTTGGCTTGTTTATTTTCATGTTAGCTTTTAGCCCACTTTGAGACACTGGCTAATTTGAATTTATGGCTGTTATTGAAGCCCTTGTCATTATCATTAAAGTAAATTTTTTATTCATGTTTATTCTTAGGGTCCTCCTGCTTTGCCTCTGAGACATTTATGTTGAGCATCGACAGAAAGGTTGTCAATGACCACATCACTTCCTTCACATCTGCCATCTGCCTGATGTTTGGCAGTTACTACTGCCTGAACATACACTACCCGGTGGATCTACGGTCTACACTGGAGTTCCTCCAACGGTAACATTTCTTTCTTTGGTAACACTTTACAATAAGGTACGCAAAAACGTGTGTAGTTACTGAGGAACGAATGAGTAATGAATGATGAACGAATGATGAACGACCAGGGCCCTAACTGGGGCCCTAACGGGGCCCTAGCAGGGCCCTAAGTGACAGTTACTCAGTAACTACTGAAGAGTTACTGGTAAACAGACTAGGGGACTACTCTATTCGTTACTGAGTCTGGGTGTGTGTTTGGATCAGGCATTTGGGCTGTTATGTACTTGCTGATAAAGTCGTTACTGTGAATGATGAACAACCAGGGCCCTAACTGAGGCCCTAACAGGGCCCTAAGTGACAGTTACTCAGTAACTACTGAGGAATTACTGGTAAACAGACTGGGGGACTAATGTATTCGTTACTGAGTAACTGTCACTTAGGGCCCTGTTAGGGTTCCAGTTAGGGCCCTGGTTGTTCATCATTCGATACTCAGTAACAAATACAGTAGTCCCCTAGTCTGTTTACCAGTAATTCCTCAGTAGTTACTGAGTAACTGTCACTTAGGGCCCTGTTAGGGCCCTGGTTGTTCATCATTCGTTACTCACTAACGAATACATTAGTCCCCCAGTCTGTTTACCAGTAACTTAGGGCCCTGTTAGGGCCCCAGTTAGGGCCCTGGTCGTTCATCATTCGTTACTCATTTGTTCCTCAATAACTACACAAGTTTTTGCGTACCTTATTGTAAAGTGTTACCCTTTCTTTTTATTTAACATTAGAAAATGCAAGGCATAAGATATCCCACCTGAGATGTTTTCTCTCTCTCTTTCTTAAAGGTGTTTCTTTTCAATAAATCCTGAGAACGGCACCAAAGTCGAGTGGAACAAGAAGAGAAAAGTGTTCTCAGTCAATCCCAGAGTCCTCACTCTGATCTCAGACCTGGCTGACCATGAGTGGACCTTCCAGTGAAGTTGAGGGACAATATGATAAAAGGTACACTCGATGTTATACACACTGCAGATATAGTGTTGTGTTTTTGTTAAGTTTTACAAGAAAAATTGTCTGGTACACTTTGTACATGTTCAGCGTTACTGCACTGGTTTTGTACTTTCACTTAAGTGTAAAGGTATCTTGTTACATTGTGTAAGTAAAGTGTGTTCCGCTTACTACACTGGTTTTGAAATTGGAACAGTTTATTATGATACATTTAATTAACCTCACTGTTTTGTTCCAATTGGGCTTGCTGTAGATGAAGTATGTGGATTTAACATAGCGCTTTCAATTGAACGCCCCATAGTACTTGGTACATAGTACTTACGCTGGCCAACCATCAGTAAATGGAATTGATTACAATGTTAAACTCTTTTTTTTCCTACGCTCTTTTTCTTTCTAAGATAGTTACAATTTTGATTCTCTTTTTTGAGCCATGCTTGCTTATACTTATAATCCAAATGTGCAACCATGCAATTTCAATTGCATGAGAAATCAGTCAAATAAGATCAGTAAATCTATAAAAAAGAACACACCATAGAAACAGATGGCCGATAGCAATAATCCACAACGCGTATCATTACTACAAATTGCTTTTGTGCTGCTCTCCCGAGAGCATGGGCTCTCCTTCATGACCCACCCGTCATTCATATATATTTTGTTATATGATCAACTTAAAATACTTGATGTTTACAACAAATTTCAAATAAAGAGTATATATTTGAAAAGTTTAAGGTGGATATTTTTTCTGGCTGTTTTGGTACATATAGTAATTTGACAATATTAATTCATGCTCTGTGTATTAACTTTACAGAATAGAATGTGGCACAGAATACACTATTGTCTGGCAAGTTCTGCATCCTCTGACAACAATCGAACTGCTAATTTGTCTGAATATTTTAAGTATATTTACAAAATATCTAAAAGATATTTTTTCCCGGAATTTCAGTTTTTTTTATTGTTAAAAAAACAAGCAAATTCTTTAACCGTAAAATCAACAGTATCAATATATATTTTACCATAAAAGAAGAAAAAGTTTTACCGTAATTTAACAGTAGAGTTCTGGCAACCACAGCTGCCGGTATTTGACTGTAAACAATTACAACTTTTCATGTACATTTTCAGGTAAAAGAATGTTTTTTTTAAATGTAAAAACTTTATTTTTTACAGTAAAATATTGAATTAAGCACTTTTTTAAACTGTAAAATAAAACAACTTCTCATGCACATTTTCAGGTAAAACAATGTTTTTTAAAACGTAAAAACTTTATTTTTTACGGTAAAATATTGAGTTAAGCACTTTTTTTAACTGTATAGTTGTATTAAGATACGTGCCACTAAATGTTAGGAAGGACACATTCTAAGACAGGGGTCTCAAACTCGCGGGCCAATTGCGGCCCGCTAGACGATATTTTGTGGCCCCCACCTTAATATGAAAGTTTAATGTTAGTGCGGCCCGCGAGTTTTATATGAATGGCACTTTACAGTGTTGTGTGCGGAGCTGAACGAACCTACCAATCACGGTGGGGTATATGGCTCTCGGGGGCGGGACATCGACCGGGCTTGATGCAAGCAGAGAAACATTCTCAATGAGTGACAGTTACAGTTACAGCAGCGTTGCCATGGAGAGTTCTCTTCCGTGCCTGGCTGGCTGCCTCGTTTCTATTAAACGCGGACATTCGTCCCAGCGCGCTGCGTTCACAACACCTCCAAAAGAAAGTTTTTTTAAGTTGCTGCCCAGCGGGACATTATACGTATATATGTCGCTCTCTGACAAAATAAATCAAAGTGATGCGTACCATGTAAAAGAAAAGTAAGAAAATAATGTAGCCTAATGTGGTCTGCAGTCACATACCGACACCTGTCCGTCGGCAACAACAGTCCCCGATAAAGCAGAAGAGCTGCTGAGTTTGTGTCCACAGCCAAGGATATATTTCAGGAGCTGTGCGAACAGACTGGTGGGCATTACCAATAAATGTACGGATGGAGCCCCGTCTATGAACTGTTGCTCAAAGCTGTTAGTGCAGATCCAGCAGTCGTTCTGCACTGCATCGGGCACTGTGCAGCATGTCATGTCTGTTGTCCTGAGATGAAGTTACATCAGGTCCAGGAGTTTAAACCGCAGTTCAAATATGGTGATGTCTTTAGGGTATCATTTAGTATGTCCTGAAGAGATTTTTTGACTTAAGAGCAGAAGTTTCATGGAAGATGACAAATGGATTTCCTGAACCTGATGATCCAGTTATTAAAAACATGGAAATAAAAAAAAATGTTTTCAAATTTTCAAAAATATTGTGCTTTCTTGTAGTGCTTGAACGTTGAAGTGGCCCCCTTCTCAGCTGATGTGGAGAGTGTCCCAAGTATGTTGCAAATGGAACTTATTGACTTGCAGTGCTCCTAGCAGTGGCCCCAAGCCAAATTGAGTTTGAGACCCCTGTTCTAAGACATAGAATTTGCATGCATACCTTTTTGACGGGTGGAACAACAGTGGCGCACTCATCAGGGCTAGGAAGATGGGATGGAACACTGCTACACCTGAAACATGTTAGCGAGATGGAACAGTCCTTCAGGGCTACCTGCAAAAAGATTACAGAAAGACCATTACTGACCATTTCTCTTCTAATAAAGTAAACCATATCACCATACCAATATAATAATAATAATAATAATAATAACATTAATATTTGTTACAAAGTGCTTCACATACAGAGTAAACTCTTACATGACGCTACATAGGTAACGGGACATGAAATAACACATATCGAAGTTAGCATGCTAAGCTAGCGCCGCTAGACGGCACGTGTCCATCAATCACTTCCCGTTTAAAAAGAAAATGGTGACGCAGTGTCGTTGGCTGCATTAGCGGTTAGCCCTATTAGCTCCCATGCTGCCGCTAGCTGCTAACAGCAAGAGAGCTCTTCTTCGATTGCTGAGTTACGTTACACACCACTGATAGCAACATACCTTATTGTAGCACCCTTGAAAGTCGGACAAAGTAAACTCTTACATGACGGGACATGAAATAACAGATATCGAAGTTAGCATGCTAAGCTAGCGCCGCTAGACAGCACGTGTCCACCAATCACTTCCGCCGGTAACCGGAAGTTGTCAAACTAAGGGTCCTATTCATAGTGTTCACGTGACGTTACGTCCTTAGTGGAACGCCCCTTGAAGGGGAAAACATCGCTCTCCTCCGCTGCCCTCGTAAAAATACGGGATTGTTGTTGTGCTATCGTTTCGTATCGTATTTGCTTTCGTAAACCAAGGCAACCAACTCCATTGGCTTTGATGAGCAGCGTAACTGTTAGCTAACGTTAGCGACTCTCTAGCTACGTTAGAGTCGGAATGCTCTGTTAGACGTAAATAAACTCCAAACAATGATTTGCAAATCCTGTAGCACCTATTTTCAACTGAATAGAGTACAGAAACAATGTTGAGCTAATGCTCAGACTGATAAACATATATATTTTTTGTAAAAATAGTGACTTTCATTTACGTTTTACACAGTAACTCAACTGTTTCGGAATTTAGGTTGTAAAGGTAATGGTTAACTACCAGTCTGAAGAGTTATCAGCAGTTGTATTGAGGGAAAGAAGGTTTTAACCAGTGTGCAAAAATAATAACACACTTTCAACAGACGTTTTTTAAAAACTTTTAACATAAACTATCTTTTATCATTGCAGGTGTTAAATCTGACGACCCGTTGTCTCCTCACACACCAGCCACCAAGAAGAGGATAAAGAGAAAAATACATCGACATTTTCACAATTTTTTTTAACCAAACAAGTAATAAATAATAATAATCGACAATGATATCAGTTAGATTTGATTCAGTCGGAGCCTTGGAATATTAAATCATCCATCTTTGCTCAGTACATCTGAGCCTTTCTTCTTACCGAAGGTGTGCAGAAGCTACAGGTTATGCCCACTTATTTTAAAAATTCAGTAATGTAAAATGATGGTTTATCTTATCAGTATTGGTTATGAGAAGCAGGTAATTATCAGCTATACAATATCATATAGTATCTGCTGAAAATATGCATGGATATATTTCAGAAGGTATGCGTCCTGTGTTGAATAAACCTCTTCATACATATACGTTTTTCTGTTATCACTCTTTTGTAAAACTGTCTCCTGCATACAGTCGTTGCATTTACAGCTTATAATGTGTGGCGTCAAGCTTTAAACAACTATTGTGAATGTACCGTCTTTTACAGATTCCTGATTTACGCTCAGGTCCATCGTCATTATGCAGGACAGTCTCCCCACAGTAACAGGCCTTGCCTTCAAAACACTAATTAAACACGGTCAATTAGTGTTCCTTTCTCGGTCCTGGGTTGTGTGACAGGTTGAACATACCCTTTTTCTGTGAAGAGTTTGAAAACTGTTGATGACTTCAAAATGTTGTCATTAAAGTCCCCCATGACAGTTATTGTGTTTTTTGTTTGCCTAGCAGTTCCTTAAACAAAGACATGGGAACCACGCTGGTCTGTAAATAACTGCTATCACCATGTTGTATGTCACACAGTTCAACACTGAACATTCCAAATTGAAATGTGGTACTTTTAGAATGTTGTGTATCAAACTGTTTGCACTATACATGCCAACACCACCGTGTTGTCGATCTTTTAAAGCAACCAATATGGGTTTGTTGCTGTGGTATGAAGAACGAGGACAACTATCAAATGTAACCATTGATGTTTACTGAGTTAAATGATGTAGCAGCAGGTAGCCATTGCATAAGCAAAGAAAACTAACCTGGTGCTTTGTCAGGGTCCTCCTGGAGGCAGCAGCTCTCTGCCAGCGTTTCACAGTTGGTTTCTAATATAAGAAAACAAAAATTAACTTTTTGAAGCCATATTTGGGGCTCATCTCATTTTGGACGATAAAAACAGTGAGTGAGTTATTAGCGAGTCAGGAAGGACACACTTTAAGACTTCACCCACATATAGAATTTGCATGCATACCTTTTTGACAGGTGGAACAACAGTGGTGCACTCATCAGGGCTAGGAAGATGGGATGGAACACTGCTACACCTGAAACATGTTAGCGAGATGGAACAGTCCTTCAGCGCTACCTGCAAAAAGATTACAGAAAGACCATTACTGACAATTTCTCTTCTAATAAAGTAAACCGTATCTTACATGACGCTACATAAGTAACGGGACATGAAATAACACATATCGAAGTTAGCATGCTAAGCTAGCGCCGCTAGACGGCACGTATCCATCAATCACTTCCCGTTTAAAAAGAAAATGGTGACGCAGTGTCGTTGGCTGCATTAGCGGTTAGCCCTATTAGCTCCGGTAAGACAAACGGCAGCTAAACATCTTCATGCTGCCGCTAGCTGCTAACAGCAAGAGAGCTCTTCTTCGAGTGCTGAGTTACGTTACACACCACTGATAGCAACATACCTTATTGTAACACCCTTGAAAGACGGACAAAGTAAGAGTACAGACGCTACATAAGTGACGTGACATGAAATAACAGATATCGAAGTTAGCATGCTAAGCTAGCGCCGCTAGACAGCACGTGTCCATCAATCACTTCCGCCGGTAACCGGAAGTTGTCAAACTAAGGGTCCTATTCATAGGCCCTTTCTCAATACCAAGTATCGTCAAGTTTGGACTTGCAAACTTGCTAGTTCAGACTTGGATAGTTCGACTCGGGAGTACAAACTCCCGAGGATGGGAGGACGCAGTACGGTCATCTTGCAATCGGAACAGCAGCGAACTTGATGACGTCAGCAACTCAGCTCGGCTCTGGTCCTGTCTACTCCGGTTATTTTCACTGTAATATATATTGACAATAAAACGAAAATGATATAATTATAATATAATAATATAAAAAATGATAAGGACATCAAAATGGATCAGAGGCTGGTTGCCGTTGCTCTCGGTGGGCTTTATAGAGAAGCTGAAGAGGAGGACGGGCCATATTAGCCTGTCTCTCTAGCTTTGTACGTTTGTCTAATCATCCTATGCTTTTTAACCTGTCTACTATCATTTATATGTAGACTTGACAGTTTACTTGGCACACCTAGGCATGATTAGGCATACCTAGGTTAAAAACTAATGCAGTTTAATATTGTATAAAGTCTTTATTTAATGTTTTAACCTTGCTGAAGTTAACATGTATATACAGGGCTGTTATATTTGACTACATTAGCTTTATCTAGGCCTACCTGATAAACTGGCAAGTTCAGGGGAGGTTTGATACTTAAGTTTAATATTGGAATGGATTAGCATACATTCCACATACAGACCTGCCATTTGTCTTCTTGGTACTCAACATAAAGAGGCGGATACTCAGTCTGACAGGCCTTGGACAGTTAGGTGCACAAACATCACAATACATCAATGCAAAAGTAGCCTACCTGTACTTCATCTGTGCCGCACATCATTAGTCATTAACCAGGACAGACATCAACAGAAACAGGACATTTCATGTCTATAATACAGTAATCATGTAGGCTACTGTAACTTTTTGACTCAGAACCTGGGAAGATAGGTGTGCTCTTACACTGCCTATCAAGCAATGAAACAAATATATTACATTAATAACAGTAAGCACCGGATCAAACAGGTCAGAGGTTAGAGGGAAATTTTATTCTGGTAGACTTCAACAATTGATAGACAATTCATATTTAGAAAACAGTTTAATAAATATCAAATAGTAAAAACACATAAATAAGCAATAAATATAATACATAATAGACCGACTGTACCACCTGGCAGTGGTACAGTCAGATGGATGCTGCACTCCATTAGTCCGCCCCTGGTTGTTGCAGCAAACTTGTTGTTGTTCTACTTCTTTTTGGCCTGTTTGGCAGTTATTTCCAGGTCAGAAGTGGTTACAAAGTCCCTGGAAAAAAACATAAACAAAGAGTGACACAGAGTGACACACTGCCTCTTCAATAAGATATGAATCATTATGAATGGAGATAGCACAAACCTGTCTCCATCCCTGACCCAGTCATACAGGCAATGAGGGCCTGGGTTTCCTCAGTTGTCCCTTGAATAAAATATTGCTTTAATGTTAGTTTGATTGCACAATAATAGCAATTATAACAAGTGTGTATAATAGGGAATAAAGACAAGCAAAACAAATCGGTCAAAAGTACAAAGGCAGGGCTCTAACTTGGTGCAAAGTTAAAGTTGAACAATATATATGTAAAGTTATGAAACTTAACTTTGCCCTCTGCCAAACCAATTTGCACGGGAACTAATAATAGATGTAAAATCAGAGAGCAAAGATTGCTCGTTAGATATCCCCCAAACGAGTTATATCTCATGTTTAACCACTACAGAGACACCAGAGCCAGCGGCACATCTGGAGAGGCCTTGCCGAGATCAGGCTGCTGTCAGCGGGCTACATGAGCATCACCGCCCGGTCATCTCTCTGGACCTCTCATATCTCCGACAAACATCGGCGCTATTTTCAAGTAGGCTCTATCTTGATAAATCGACCGCATATTTTAAGTCTTAACAACTACATTCTCGCTTAAAAAAATCTTAAAACTAAATTCCGTTACACAACAACAGCAGTATTTCGAAAATTATAACTTACAGTTGTGAGTTGTCTCCGCCATTGTTGTCTCTTGTTTGCTGGTGCGAAATGCATTCTGGGATACTTGGTTGTCCAAAGTCCACACAAGTCTCCTCCGATGCATCCCCGATATGATGGGCGGAGCAAGAACACTTCCGGGCATTTGGACTGTACTTGGCTGAATGCGAACTTGTGTTTTGGAACAGAACTTGGGCCGCGCTAGATGACGTTTCACAAGTTCAGGAGGACACAAGTACAGAGAAGTTCACTTATTGAGAAACAGCCATAGTGTTCACGTGACGTTACGTCCTTAGTGGAACGCCTCTTGAAGTGGAAAACATCGCTCTCCTCCGCTGCCCTCGTAAAAATACGGGATCGTTGTTGTGCTATCAGATGCTAAACGGATGAGGAGACAAGTCTGGGCCAACTCAAAATCTTGATCCCTAGCATCCACGTAAAGTACATGACTTATTACGTATTTTAGCATACGAATACCTTAAAATAACCAAAAAACAAACAAATAATGTTAGAAGACAGAAATACAATTCATAGAACAGTTAGATATAACAGAATACTATTCGTGTTTAATAATGTAAAATGAGAAACCTTACATTCTATTTATTACATGATGTAATGCAGCTTGAATGGTATTTTAATAAAAAAAACATATCTCAATGCCCTTAAATTTACTCAAAACTGTAGTTACTGGTTCATCCTAAACTGGAATCCATTGAAAGATTCTTATAACCTATTCATGTATTTTTTTAAACTATTATGGATATCATAATGCCATTTTAGCTAACTTTCCCTTTTAATTTTGCAAAAACATTGTACAATCTAGTGGACATTGTAGCTAACCAATGACGTACAAGTTTTATTTAAGTATTAGACTATTATTTGATGATATTTGAACTTAGTATTAGTATAACTTAATTTTATTATAATTGGATTACATGTAATGTTCATGTTTTTATGAGTTGATGCATCAAATTGGAAAAATTATTGCTGAACCTAACCGTCTATTTTAGTCCTTTTTGGCCTATCCAAGCATCCGTACCATAACATAACAAATAGGAGGGAGCTTTCAGGACCTGTTGCCGACTAATCATTAAATAAAACATTTTGATGGCTTCGCCTCTCTCTCACATTCCTTTGTTGGTATCTTTTAAAAGATTACAAAAGGAATGGTGTCATGGAAAATTCCCATGGACAAGATAGAATGAGAAAGCTGGTGGTATCAATGCCTGTTCAAAACAAGTTTAATACCTAAAAAATGTGGCGTGCTATGGCAAAATCAGTAATGATGAAAGCTTGCAGCAAGTGCAAGCGGGTTTTGTCTGATTTCAGATAAACAAAGTCTTCTCTTTCAGAATATTCAACTATTATCACCAAATTCAGATGATCAATAAAGCATTATAGTTGACAAAGACACCGTGACTAACAGAAAACAGAGCAACGTAACGGCAAAGGATTTACAACAGGGTGATTGTGTTGTTTGTGTTTCCCTCCACAAACACACACAAACTAACTAACAACTTGAAGCTTGAGAGGGGAGATGACTAGAGCAGCGAAAATATTGTGTGTATGTATTATTGAACATTATCCTACATTTCAGTCACTATCCTGCAGAAATGTGTTTTTGGAGCTTTAAAGTCATAAATAGCAGCGTTTGGCAGCTTTTGGCAGTATGTGTGGATAATGTTCAATAATACATAGCTTACATGATTTCCATCAAGAAACTGGCTCTAAGCAGCAGTATTTGCAATTTCAGGTCATTTTCAGGAACAACTGAAGTTATATGCAAATACTGCTGCTGAGAGCCAGTTTCTTGATGGCAAAGTATGTATTATTGAACATTATCCTACATTTCAGTCACTATCCTGCAGAAATGTGTTTTTGGAGCTTTAAAGTCATAAATAGCAGCGTTTGGCTGCTTTTGGCAGTATGTGTGGATAATGTTCAATAATACGTAGTTTACATGATTTCCATGAAGAAACTGGCTCTAAGCAGCAGTATTTGCAATTTCAGGTCATTTTCAGGTAAAACTGAAGTTATATGCAAATACTGCTGCTGAGAGCCAGTTTCTTGATGGTAAAGTATGTATTTTGAACAATGTCCTACATTTCAGTCACTATCCTGCAGAAATGTGTTTTTGGAGCTTTAAAGTCATAAATAGCAGCGTTTGGCTGCTTTTGGCAGTATGTGTGGATCATGTTCAATAATACGTAGTTTACATGATTTCCATGAAGAAAATGGCTCTAAGCAGCAGTATTTGTAATTTCAGGTCATTTTCAGATACAACTGAAGTTATATGCAAATACTGCAAATACTGTTTACAGCCGTTTCTTGATGGCAAAGTATGTATTATTGAACATTATCCTACATTCCAGTAACTATCCTGCAGAATGCATGTGTTTTTGGAGCTTTAAAGTCATAAATAGCAGCGTTTGGCTGCTTTTGGCAGTATGTGTGGATAATGTTCAATAATACGTAGTTTACATGATTTCCATCAAGAAACTGGCTCTAAGCAGCAGTATTTGCAATTTCAGGTCACACTGAAGTTATATGCAAATACTGCTGTTTAAATACTGCTGCCCAGTTTCTTGATGGTAAAGTATGTATTTTGAACAATGTCCTAAATTTCAGTCACTATCCTGCAGAAATGTGTTTTGGGAGCTCCAAAAACACATTTCTGCAGGATAGTGACTGAAATTTAGGCTCTAAGCAGCAGTATTTGCTATTTCACAATATCGAGTTTCGAGTCTATATCCTGCAGAAATGTTTTGTGTTTTATTATTTATCCTTTGAAATTAGATGATCTTTCATTTAATGTTTGGATTGTTATGCTTTAAGCCTTTTTAGCACTGATGTAAGGGTCAGTAACTTGTCCAAGGAGAAATAATAGCGTCTTTCAGTCAAATGCCAAGAAGGAAGACACTGCAGGGAATCGAACCCCATCCAAGTAAACTAGGAGTACCATTACCAGAGTCTTTTCCTTTTTTAAGGCTACATGGAAAGTAAAGCGAAACCTGCATTATCAACAGCATTATGGATGGAAGCAAGTAATATTTGCCAATAGTTGTATTACATTTTGTTCATCAAATGCATATAGAATTTTGAAGTTTTGCAGTACTGCTGCATAGTTGTATTAAGATACGTGCCACTAAATGTTAGGAAGGACACATTCTAAGACAGGGGTCTCAAACTCGCGGGCCAATTGCGGCCCGCTAGACGATATTTTGTGGCCCCCACCTTAATATGAAAGTTTAATGTTAGTGCGGCCCGCGAGTTTTATATGAATGGCACTTTACAGTGTTGTGTGCGGAGCTGAACGAACCTACCAATCAGTGGGGTATATGGCTCTCGGGGGCGGGACATCGACCGGGCTTGATGCAA
This sequence comes from Anoplopoma fimbria, assembly GCF_027596085.1. Classification (NCBI taxonomy): domain Eukaryota; kingdom Metazoa; phylum Chordata; class Actinopteri; order Perciformes; family Anoplopomatidae; genus Anoplopoma; species Anoplopoma fimbria. The sequence goes on along the minus strand of NW_026551416.1, from coordinate 28,508 downwards.
GCAGAGAAACATTCTCAATGAGTGACAGTTACAGCAGCGTTGCCATGGAGAGTTACAGCAGCGTTGCCATGGAGAGTTCTCTTCCGTGCCTGGCTGGCTGCCTCGTTTCTATTAAACGCGGACATTCGTCCCAGCGCGCTGCGTTCACAACACCTCCAAAAGAAAGTTTTTTTAAGTTGCTGCCCAGCAGGACATTATACGTATATATGTCGCTCTCTGACAAAATAAATCAAAGTGATGCGTACGCGGCGAGATAAAAGAAAAGTAAGAAAATAATGTAGCCTAATGTGGTCTGCAGTCACATACCGACACCTGTCCGTCGGCAACAACAGTCCCCGATAAAGCAGAAGAGCTGCTGAGTTTGTGTCCACAGCCAAGGATATATTTCAGGAGCTGTGCGAACAGACTGGTGGGCATTACCACGGATGGAGCCCCGTCTATGACCGACTGGCGCTGGTTCAAAGAAAGTTAAAGAAAGTTAGAGGAAAATGCAGATCCAGCAGTCGTTCTGCACTGCATCGTACACCAACAGGCACTGTGCAGCATGTCATGTCTGTTGTCCTGAGATGTATCAGTTACATCAGGTCCAGGAGTTTACAGCACCGCCAGTTCAGGGCCTTTTTACAACATATGGTGATGTACTTTACTTTAGTAAAAGTACATCATTTAGTAGTGTCCTGAAGAGATTTTTTGACTTAAGAGCAGAAGTGAAGAAATTCATGGAAGATGACAGAATGGATGTTCCTGAACCTGATGATCCAGGGTGGGTTATGGACCTTGCATTCCTAGTGGACTTAACACAGGAGCTGAACATCCTTAACCTGAAGCTCCAGGGCCCTGGTCAGCTTATCACTGCAGCTTATGAAAATGTGAAAGCCTTCTCCGCTAAACTGAAATTGTGGAAAACTCAGCTTTCTGTAAAATATCTCAGCCATTTCACAACATGCAGGTCTCTCGTGGAGGAGGGCACAGCCTTCAGTGGTGGTGAATATGCCTGTGCTAGTGAAAACCTTCTGCAGGAGTTTGATCAGCGTTTTGCTGACTTCAAGGCATGCTGTGACACTTTCCAGCTGTTTGCTGACCCCTTCTCAGCTGATGTGGAGAGTGTCCCAAGTATGTTGCAAATGGAACTTATTGACTTGCAGTGCAACAGCGATCTAAAAGCTAAATTCAGAGAGGCACAGGGAAAAGCAGACATGACTGGACAATTCATGAGAGAATTACTTCCATCTTTCCCTGAGCTGTCAAAAATGTTCAGTCGGGTAATGTGCCTTTTTGGAAGCACTTTAACTTTAATAAATGCAAGTACTTAGTGATGCCCATGTTGAAGCTGTACTCAGAGTTTCTACTGTAACCTTGATCAGGGCAAATGTTGCTCAGCTGTGTGAGCAGAAGCGCTGCCAGGTCTCTGGCAAGAAATAGAATAAAGCACAAATGTATTCAGGGATTGTATGTGTTGTCAGTGCAATGTTTCAATAAGTTATTAAAAACATGGAAATAAAAAAAGTAAATTTTCAAAAATATTGCGCTTTCTTGTAGTGCTTGAACGTTGAAGTGGCCCTCCTAGCAGTGGCCCCAAGCCAAATTGAGTTTGAGACCCCTGTTCTAAGACATAGAATTTGCATGCATACCTTTTTGACGGGTGGAACAACAGTGGCGCACTCATCAGGGCTAGGAAGATGGGATGGAACACTGCTACACCTGAAACATGTTAGCGAGATGGAACAGTCCTTCAGCGCTACCTGCAAAAAGATTACAGAAAGACCATTACTGACCATTTCTCTTCTAATAAAGTAAACCATATCACCATACCAATATAATAATAATAATAATAATAATAATATTAATATTTGTTACAAAGTGCTTCACATACAGAGTAAACTCTTACATGACGCTACATAGGTAACGGGACATGAAATAACACATATCGAAGTTAGCATGCTAAGCTAGCGCCGCTAGGGGCACGTGTCCATCAATCACTTCCCGTTTAAAAAGAAAATGGTGACGCAGTGTCGTTGGCTGCATTAGCGGTTAGCCCTATTAGCTCCCATGCTGCCGCTAGCTGCTAACAGCAAGAGAGCTCTTCTTCGATTGCTGAGTTACGTTACACACCACTGATAGCAACATACCTTATTGTAGCACCCTTGAAAGTCGGACAAAGTAAACTCTTACATGACGGGACATGAAATAACAGATATCGAAGTTAGCATGCTAAGCTAGCGCCGCTAGACAGCACGTGTCCACCAATCACTTCCGCCGGTAACCGGAAGTTGTCAAACTAAGGGTCCTATTCATAGTGTTCACGTGACGTTACGTCCTTAGTGGAACGCCCCTTGAAGGGGAAAACATCGCTCTCCTCCGCTGCCCTCGTAAAAATACGGGATTGTTGTTGTGCTATCGTTTCGTATCGTATTTGCTTTCGTAAACCAAGGCAACCAACTCCATTGGCTTTGATGAGCAGCGTAACTGTTAGCTAACGTTAGCGACTCTCTAGCTACGTTAGAGTCGGAATGCTCTGTTAGACGTAAATAAACTCCAAACAATGATTTGCAAATCCTGTAGCACCTATTTTCAACTGAATAGAGTACAGAAACAATGTTGAGCTAATGCTCAGACTGATAAACATATATATTTTTTGTAAAAATAGTGACTTTCATTTACGTTTTACACAGTAACTCAACTGTTTCGGAATTTAGGTTGTAAAGGTAATGGTTAACTACCAGTCTGAAGAGTTATCAGCAGTTGTATTGAGGGAAAGAAGGTTTTAACCAGTGTGCAAAAATAATAACACACTTTCAACAGACGTTTTTTAAAAACTTTTAACATAAACTATCTTTTATCATTGCAGGTGTTAAATCTGACGACCCGTTGTCTCCTCACACACCAGCCACCAAGAAGAGGATAAAGAGAAAAATACATCGACATTTTCACAATTTTTTTTAACCAAACAAGTAATAATAATAATAATCGACAATGATATCAGTTAGATTTGATTCAGTCGGAGCCTTGGAATATTAAATCATCCATCTTTGCTCAGTACATCTGAGCCTTTCTTACCCGAAGGTGTGCAGAAGCTACAGGTTATGCCCACTTATTTTAAAAATTCAGTAATGTAAAATGATGGTTTATCTTATCAGTATTGGTTATGAGAAGCAGGTAATTATCAGCTATACAATATCATATAGTATCTGCTGAAAATATGCATGGATATATTTCAGAAGGTATGCGTCCTGTGTTGAATAAACCTCTTCATACATATACGTTTTTCTGTTATCACTCTTTTGTAAAACTGTCTCCTGCATACAGTCGTTGCATTTACAGCTTATAATGTGTGGCGTCAAGCTTTAAACAACTATTGTGAATGTACCGTCTTTTACAGATTCCTGATTTACGCTCAGGTCCATCGTCATTATGCAGGACAGTCTCCCCACAGTAACAGGCCTTGCCTTCAAAACACTAATTAAACACGGTCAATTAGTGTTCCTTTCTCGGTCCTGGGTTGTGTGACAGGTTGAACATACCCTTTTTCTGTGAAGAGTTTGAAAACTGTTGATGACTTCAAAATGTTGTCATTAAAGTCCCCCATGACAGTTATTGTGTTTTTTGTTTGCCTAGCAGTTCCTTAAACAAAGACATGGGAACCACGCTGGTCTGTAAATAACTGCTATCACCATGTTGTATGTCACACAGTTCAACACTGAACATTCCAAATTGAAATGTGGTACTTTTAGAATGTTGTGTATCAAACTGTTTGCACTATACATGCCAACACCACCGTGTTGTCGATCTTTTAAAGCAACCAATATGGGTTTGTTGCTGTGGTATGAAGAACGAGGACAACTATCAAATGTAACCATTGATGTTTACTGAGTTAAATGATGTAGCAGCAGGTAGCCATTGCATAAGCAAAGAAAACTAACCTGGTGCTTTGTCAGGGTCCTCCTGGAGGCAGCAGCTTCTGCCAGCGTTTCACAGTTGGTTTCTAATATAAGAAAACAAAAATTAACTTTTTGAAGCCATATTTGGGGCTCATCTCATTTTGGACGATAAAAACAGTGAGTGAGTTATTAGCGAGTCAGGAAGGACACACTTTAAGACTTCACCCACATATAGAATTTGCATGCATACCTTTTTGACAGGTGGAACAACAGTGGTGCACTCATCAGGGCTAGGAAGATGGGATGGAACACTGCTACACCTGAAACATGTTAGCGAGATGGAACAGTCCTTCAGCGCTACCTGCAAAAAGATTACAGAAAGACCATTACTGACAATTTCTCTTCTAATAAAGTAAACCGTATCTTACATGACGCTACATAAGTAACGGGACATGAAATAACACATATCGAAGTTAGCATGCTAAGCTAGCGCCGCTAGACGGCACGTATCCATCAATCACTTCCCGTTTAAAAAGAAAATGGTGACGCAGTGTCGTTGGCTGCATTAGCGGTTAGCATTAGCTCCGGTAAGACAAACGGCAGCTAAACATCTTCATGCTGCCGCTAGCTGCTAACAGCAAGAGAGCTCTTCTTCGAGTGCTGAGTTACGTTACACACCACTGATAGCAACATACCTTATTGTAACACCCTTGAAAGACGGACAAAGTAAGAGTACAGACGCTACATAAGTGACGTGACATGAAATAACAGATATCGAAGTTAGCATGCTAAGCTAGCGCCGCTAGACAGCACGTGTCCATCAATCACTTCCGCCGGTAACCGGAAGTTGTCAAACTAAGGGTCCTATTCATAGGCCCTTTCTCAATACCAAGTATCGTCAAGTTTGGACTTGCAAACTTGCTAGTTCAGACTTGGATAGTTCGACTCGGGAGTACAAACTCCCGAGGATGGGAGGACGCAGTACGGTCATCTTGCAATCGGAACAGCAGCGAACTTGATGACGTCAGCAACTCAGCTCGGCTCTGGTCCTGTCTACTCCGGTTATTTTCACTGTAATATATATTGACAATAAAACGAAAATGATATAATTATAATATAATAATATAAAAAATGATAAGGACATCAAAATGGATCAGAGGCTGGTTGCCGTTGCTCTCGGTGGGCTTTATAGAGAAGCTGAAGAGGAGGACGGGCCATATTAGCCTGTCTCTCTAGCTTTGTACGTTTGTCTAATCATCCTATGCTTTTTAACCTGTCTACTATCATTTATATGTAGACTTGACAGTTTACTTGGCACACCTAGGCATGATTAGGCATACCTAGGTTAAAAACTAATGCAGTTTAATATTGTATAAAGTCTTTATTTAATGTTTTAACCTTGCTGAAGTTAACATGTATATACAGGGCTGTTATATTTGACTACATTAGCTTTATCTAGGCCTACCTGATAAACTGGCAAGTTCAGGGGAGGTTTGATACTTAAGTTTAATATTGGAATGGATTAGCATACATTCCACATACAGACCTGCCATTTGTCTTCTTGGTACTCAACATAAAGAGGCGGATACTCAGTCTGACAGGCCTTGGACAGTTAGGTGCACAAACATCACAATACATCAATGCAAAAGTAGCCTACCTGTACTTCATCTGTGCCACGCACATCATTAGTCATTAACCAGGACAGACATCAACAGAAACAGGACATTTCATGTCTATAATACAGTAATCATGTAGGCTACTGTAACTTTTTGACTCAGAACCTGGGAAGATAGGTGTGCTCTTACACTGCCTATCAAGCAATGAAACAAATATATTACATTAATAACAGTAAGCACCGGATCAAACAGGTCAGAGGTTAGAGGGAAATTTTATTCTGGTAGACTTCAACAATTGATAGACAATTCATATTTAGAAAACAGTTTAATAAATATCAAATAGTAAAAACACATAAATAAGCAATAAATATAATACATAATAGACCGACTGTACCACCTGGCAGTGGTACAGTCAGATGGATGCTGCACTCCATTAGTCCGCCCCTGGTTGTTGCAGCAAACTTGTTGTTGTTCTACTTCTTTTTGGCCTGTTTGGCAGTTATTTCCAGGTCAGAAGTGGTTACAAAGTCCCTGGAAAAAAACATAAACAAAGAGTGACACAGAGTGACACACTGCCTCTTCAATAAGATATGAATCATTATGAATGGAGATAGCACAAACCTGTCTCCATCCCTGACCCAGTCATACAGGCAATGAGGGCCTGGGTTTCCTCAGTTGTCCCTTGAATAAAATATTGCTTTAATGTTAGTTTGATTGCACAATAATAGCAATTATAACAAGTGTGTATAATAGGGAATAAAGACAAGCAAAACAAATCGGTCAAAAGTACAAAGGCAGGGCTCTAACTTGGTGCAAAGTTAAAGTTGAACAATATATATGTAAAGTTATGAAACTTAACTTTGCCCTCTGCCAAACCAATTTGCACGGGAACTAATAATAGATGTAAAATCAGAGAGCAAAGATTGCTCGTTAGATATCCCCCAAACGAGTTATATCTCATGTTTAACCACTACAGAGACACCAGAGCCAGCGGCACATCTGGAGAGGCCTTGCCGAGATCAGGCTGCTGTCAGCGGGCTACATGAGCATCACCGCCCGGTCATCTCTCTGGACCTCTCATATCTCCGACAAACATCGGCGCTATTTTCAAGTAGGCTCTATCTTGATAAATCGACCGCATATTTTAAGTCTTAACAACTACATTCTCGCTTAAAAAAATCTTAAAACTAAATTCCGTTACACAACAACAGCAGTATTTCGAAAATTATAACTTACAGTTGTGAGTTGTCTCCGCCATTGTTGTCTCTTGTTTGCTGGTGCGAAATGCATTCTGGGATACTTGGTTGTCCAAAGTCCACACAAGTCTCCTCCGATGCATCCCCGATATGATGGGCGGAGCAAGAACACTTCCGGGCATTTGGACTGTACTTGGCTGAATGCGAACTTGTGTTTTGGAACAGAACTTGGGCCGCGCTAGATGACGTTTCACAAGTTCAGGAGGACACAAGTACAGAGAAGTTCACTTATTGAGAAACAGCCATAGTGTTCACGTGACGTTACGTCCTTAGTGGAACGCCTCTTGAAGTGGAAAACATCGCTCTCCTCCGCTGCCCTCGTAAAAATACGGGATCGTTGTTGTGCTATCAGATGCTAAACGGATGAGGAGACAAGTCTGGGCCAACTCAAAATCTTGATCCCTAGCATCCACGTAAAGTACATGACTTATTACGTATTTTAGCATACGAATACCTTAAAATAACCAAAAAACAAACAAATAATGTTAGAAGACAGAAATACAATTCATAGAACAGTTAGATATAACAGAATACTATTCGTGTTTAATAATGTAAAATGAGAAACCTTACATTCTATTTATTACATGATGTAATGCAGCTTGAATGGTATTTTAATAAAAAAAACATATCTCAATGCCCTTAAATTTACTCAAAACTGTAGTTACTGGTTCATCCTAAACTGGAATCCATTGAAAGATTCTTATAACCTATTCATGTATTTTTTTAAACTATTATGGATATCATAATGCCATTTTAGCTAACTTTCCCTTTTAATTTTGCAAAAACATTGTACAATCTAGTGGACATTGTAGCTAACCAATGACGTACAAGTTTTATTTAAGTATTAGACTATTATTTGATGATATTTGAACTTAGTATTAGTATAACTTAATTTTATTATAATTGGATTACATGTAATGTTCATGTTTTTATGAGTTGATGCATCAAATTGGAAAAATTATTGCTGAACCTAACCGTCTATTTTAGTCCTTTTTGGCCTATCCAAGCATCCGTACCATAACATAACAAATAGGAGGGAGCTTTCAGGACCTGTTGCCGACTAATCATTAAATAAAACATTTTGATGGCTTCGCCTCTCTCTCACATTCCTTTGTTGGTATCTTTTAAAAGATTACAAAAGGAATGGTGTCATGGAAAATTCCCATGGACAAGATAGAATGAGAAAGCTGGTGGTATCAATGCCTGTTCAAAACAAGTTTAATACCTAAAAAATGTGGCGTGCTATGGCAAAATCAGTAATGATGAAAGCTTGCAGCAAGTGCAGGGTCCAGGACAGTGGGGTTTTGTCTGATTTCAGATAAACAAAGTCTTCTCTTTCAGAATATTCAACTATTATCACCAAATTCAGATGATCAATAAAGCATTATAGTTGACAAAGACACCGTGACTAACAGAAAACAGAGCAATGTAACGGCAAAGGATTTACAACAGGGTGATTGTGTTGTTTGTGTTTCCCTCCACAAACACACACAAACTAACTAACAACTTGAAGCTTGAGAGGGGAGATGACTAGAGCAGCGAAAATATTGTGTGTATGTATTATTGAACATTATCCTACATTTCAGTCACTATCCTGCAGAAATGTGTTTTTGGAGCTTTAAAGTCATAAATAGCAGCGTTTGGCAGCTTTTGGCAGTATGTGTGGATAATGTTCAATAATACATAGCTTACATGATTTCCATCAAGAAACTGGCTCTAAGCAGCAGTATTTGCAATTTCAGGTCATTTTCAGGAACAACTGAAGTTATATGCAAATACTGCTGCTGAGAGCCAGTTTCTTGATGGCAAAGTATGTATTATTGAACATTATCCTACATTTCAGTCACTATCCTGCAGAAATGTGTTTTTGGAGCTTTAAAGTCATAAATAGCAGCGTTTGGCTGCTTTTGGCAGTATGTGTGGATAATGTTCAATAATACGTAGTTTACATGATTTCCATCAAGAAACTGGCTCTAAGCAGCAGTATTTGCAAAAACTCAGGTCATTTTTGAGGTAAAACTGTAGGTAACACCACACATACTGCAAAAAGCTGCTGTTTATCGCTTTAAAGCTCCAAAAACACATTTCTGCAGGATAGTGACTGAAATGTAGGATAATGTTCAATAATACATAGTTTACATGATTTCCATGAAGAAACTGGCTCTAAGCAGCAGTATTTGCAATTTCAGGTCATTTTCAGGTAAAACTAGTTATATGCAAATACTGCTGCTTAGAGCCAGTTTCTTGATGGTAAAACTATTATTTTGAACATTGTCCTAAATTTCAGTCACTATCCTGCAGAAATGTGTTTTTGGAGCTTTAAAGTCATAAATAGCAGTATGTGTGGATAATGTTCAATAATACGTAGTTTTACATGATTTCCATGAAGAAACTGGCTCTAAGCAGCAGTATTTGCAATTTCAGGTCATTTTCAGGTAAAACTGTAGGTATTGAACATACTGCCACTGTTTTCAAAGCCAAAAACACATTTCTGCAGGATAGTGACTGAAATTAATGTTCAATAATACATAGCTTACATGATTCCATTGGCTCTAAGCAAGTATTTGCAATTTCCATTTTCAAAAACTGTAGGTAACACCACACATACTCCAAAAGCTGCAGAAATAGTGAAGTTATGGAAGCTGCTTGAGATTAGATCCTGCAGAATGTGTTTTTGGAGCTTTAAAGTCATAAATAGCAGCTGAAATGTTGGATAATGTTCAATAATACATAGCTTACATGATTTCCATCAAGAAACTGGCTCTAAGCAGCAGTATTTGCAATTTCAGGTCATTTTCAGGTACCTGAAATTGCAAATACTGCTGCTTAGAGCCAGTTTCTTGATGGAAATGTATTATTGAACATTATCCTACATTTCAGTTACTATCCTGCAGAAATGTGTTTTTGGAGCTTTAAAGTCATAAATAGCAGCGTTTGGCAGTATGTGTGGATAATGTTCAATAATACATAGCTTACAGTTTTACCTGAAAATGTTCAAAATACATACTGCTTTAGAGCCAGTTTCTTGATGGAAATATGTAAAACCATCAACAGAAAACTGGCTCTAACAGCAGCAGTATGGTGGATTTGCAAGTATTTGCAATTTCAGGTCATTTTCAGGTACAACTGAAGTTATATGCAAATACTGCTGCTTAGAGCCAGTTTCTTGATGGAAATCATGTAAGTATGTATTATTGAACATTATCCTACATTTCAGTCACTATCCTGCAGAAATGTGTTTTTGGAGCTTTAAAGTCATAAATAGCAGCGTTTGGCAGCTTTTGGCAGTATGTGTGGATAATGTTCAATAATACATAGCTTACATGATTTCCATCAAGAAACTGGCTCTAAGCAGCAGTATTTGCAATTTCAGGTCATTTTCAGGAACAACTGAAGTTATATGCAAATACTGCTGCTGAGAGCCAGTTTATGGTAAAGTATGTATTATTGAACATTATCCTACATTTCAGTCACTATCCTGCAGAAATGTGTTTTTGGAGCTTTAAAGTCATAAATAGCAGCGTTTGGCAGCTTTTGGCAGTATGTGTGGATAATGTTCAATAATACATAGCTTACATGATTTCCATCAAGAAACTGGCTCTAAGCAGCAGTATTTGCAATTTCAGGTCATTTTCAGGTAAAACTGTAGGTAACACCACACATACTGCCAAAAGCTGCTGTTTATCGCTTTAAAGCTCCAAAAACACATTTCTGCAGGATAGTGACTGAAATGTAGGATAATGTTCAATAATACATAGCTTACATGATTTCCATCAAGAAACTGGCTCTAAGCAGCAGTATTTGCAATTTCAGGTCATTTTCAGGTAAAACTGAAGTTATATGCAAATACTGCTGCTGAGAGCCAGTTTCTTGATGGTAAAATGTAAACTGTATTTTGAACATTGTCCTAAATTTCAGTTACTATCCTGCAAATGTGTTTTTGGAGCTTTAAAGTCATAAATAGCAGTATTTTGTATGTGATAATGTTCAATAATACGTAGTTTACAATTTCCATCAAGAAACTGGCTCTAAGCAGCAGTATTTGCAATTTCAGGTCATTTTCAGGTAAAACTGTATTAACACCAACATTACTGCCAAAAGCTGCTGTTTATCGCTTTAAAGTCCACTCTGAAATGTTATATGCAAATACTGCTGCTGAGAGCAGTTTTTGATGGTCAAGTAAAACTGTAGGTTACTATCCTGCAGAAATGTTTCAGTTTTATCCTGCAGAAATGTGTTTTTGGAGCTTTAAAGTCATAAATAGCAGCGTTTGGCAGCTTTTGGCAGTATGTGTGGATAATGTTCAATAATACATAGCTTACATGATTTCCATCAAGAAACTGGCTCTAAGCAGCAGTATTTGCAATTTCAGGTCATTTTCAGGTACAACTGAAGTTATATGCAAATACTGCTGCTGAGAGCCAGTTTCTTGATGGTAAAGTATGTATTTTGAACATTATCCTACATTTCAGTCACTATCCTGCAGAAATGTGTTTTTGGAGCTTTAAAGTCATAAATAGCAGCGTTTGGCAGCTTTTGGCAGTATGTGTGGATAATGTTCAATAATACATAGCTTACATGATTTCCATCAAGAAACTGGCTCTAAGCAGCAGTATTTGCAATTTCAGGTCATTTTCAGGTACAACTGAAGTTATATGCAAATACTGCTGTTTACAGCCAGTTTCTTGATGGCAAAGTATGTATTATTGAACATTATCCTACATTTCAGTCACTATCCTGCAGAAATGTGTTTTTGGAGCTTTAAAGTCATAAATAGCAGCGTTTGGCAGCTTTTGGCAGTATGTGTGGATAATGTTCAATAATACATAGCTTACATGATTTCCATCAAGAAACTGGCTCTAAGCAGCAGTATTTGCAATTTCAGGTCATTTTCAGGTACAACTGAAGTTATATGTAAATACTGCTGTTTACAGCCAGTTTCTTGATGGCAAAGTATGTATTATTGAACATTATCCAGAAATGTGTTTTTGGAGCATTTCAGTCACTATCCTGCAGAAATGTGTTTTTGGAGCTTTAAAGTCATAAATAGCAGCGTTTGGCAGCTTTTGGCAGTATGTGTGGATAATGTTCAATAATACATAGCTTACATGATTTCCATCAAGAAACTGGCTCTAAGCAGCAGTATTTGCAATTTCAGGTCATTTTCAGGAACAACTGAAGTTATATGCAAATACTGCTGCTGAGAGCCAGTTTCTTGATGGTAAAGTATGTATTTTGAACAATGTCCTACATTTCAGTCACTATCCTGCAGAAATGTGTTTTTGGAGTTTTAAAGTCATAAATAGCAGCGTTTGGCAGCTTTTGGCAGTATGTGTGGATAATGTTCAATAATACATAGCTTACATGATTTCCATCAAGAAACTGGCTCTAAGCAGCAGTATTTGCAATTTCAGGTCATTTTCAGGTAAAACTGTAGGTAACACCACACATACTGCCAAAAGCTGCTGTTTATGCTTTAAGCTCCAAAAACACATTTCTGCAGGATAGTGACTGAAATGTAGGATAATGTTCAATAATACATAGTTTACATGATTTCCATGAAGAAACTGGCTCTAAGCAGCAGTATTTGCAATTTCAGGTCATTTTCAGGTAAAACTGAAGTTATATGCAAATACTGCTGCTGAGAGCCAGTTTCTTGATGGTAAAAGTATGTATTTTGAACATTGTCCTAAATTTCAGTTACTATCCTGCAGAAATGTGTTTTTGGAGCTTTAAAGTCATAAATAGCAGTATCTGTGGATAATGTTCAATAATACGTAGTTTACTTGATTTCCATCAAGAAACTGGCTCTAAGCAGCAGTATTTGCAATTTCAGGTCATTTTCAGGTAAAACTGTAGGTAACACCACACATACTGCCAAAAGCTGCTGTTTATCGCTTTAAAGCTCCAAAAACACATTTCTGCAGGATAGTGACTGAAATGTAGGATAATGTTCAATAATACATAGCTTATCCATCAAGAAACTGGCTCATCAAGAAACTGGCTCTAAGCAGCAGTATTTGCAATTTCAGGTCATTTTCAGGTAAAACTGAAAACACCACACATACTGCCAAAAGCTGCTGTTTATCGCTTTAAAGTGACTGAAAACTGAAGTTATATGCAAATACTGCTGCTGAGAGAGAGTTTACTATCCTGCAGAAATGTGTTTTTGTAAAACAGCGTTTCCTGCATTTCAGTCATAATGTTCTATCCTGCAGAAATGTGTTTTTGGAGCTTTAAAGTCATAAATAGCAGCGTTTGGCTGCTTTTGGCAGTATGTGTGGATAATGTTCAATAATACGTAGTTTACATGATTTCCATGAAGAAACTGGCTCTAAGCAGCAGTATTTGCAATTTCAGGTCATTTTCAGGTAAAACTGAAGTTATATGCAAATACTGCTGCTGAGAGCCAGTTTCTTGATGGTAAAGTATGTATTATTGAACATTATCCTACATTTCAGTCACTATCCTGCAGAAATGTGTTTTTGGAGCTTTAAAGTCATAAATAGCAGCGTTTGGCTGCTTTTGGCAGTATGTGTGGATAATGTTCAATAATACGTAGTTTACATGATTTCCATGAAGAAAATGGCTCTAAGCAGCAGTATTTGTAATTTCAGGTCATTTTCAGATACAACTGAAGTTATATGCAAATACTGCTGTTTACAGCCAGTTTCTTGATGGCAAAGTATGTATTATTGAACATTATCCTACATTCCAGTAACTATCCTGCAGAATGCATGTGTTTTTGGAGCTTTAAAGTCATAAATAGCAGCGTTTGGCTGCTTTTGGCAGTATGTGTGGATAATGTTCAATAATACGTAGTTTACATGATTTCCATCAAGAAACTGGCTCTAAGCAGCAGTATTTGCAATTTCAGGTCACACTGAAGTTATATGCAAATACTGCTGTTTAGAGCCAGTTTCTTGATGGTAAAGTATGTATTTTGAACAATGTCCTAAATTTCAGTCACTATCCTGCAGAAATGTGTTTTGGGAGCTCCAAAAACACATTTCTGCAGGATAGTGACTGAAATTTAGGCTCTAAGCAGCAGTATTTGCTATTTCACAATATCGAGTTTCGAGTCTATATCCTGCAGAAATGTTTTGTGTTTTATTATTTATCCTTTGAAATTAGATGATCTTTCATTTAATGTTTGGATTGTTATGCTATTTTAAGCCTTTAGCACTGATGTAAGGGTCAGTAACTTGTCCAAGGAGAAATAATAGCGTCTTTCAGTCAAATGCCAAGAAGGAAGACACTGCAGGGAATCGAACCCCATCCAAGTAAACTAGGAGTACCATTACCAGAGTCTTTTCCTTTTTTAAGGCTACATGGAAAGTAAAGCGAAACCTGCATTATCAACAGCATTATGGATGGAAGCAAGTAATATTTGCCAATAGTTGTATTACATTTTGTTCATCAAATGCATATAGAATTTTGAAGTTTTGCAGTACTGCTGCATAGTTGTATTAAGATACGTGCCACTAAATGTTAGGAAGGACACATTCTAAGACAGGGGTCTCAAACTCGCGCCAATTGCGGCCCGCTAGACGATATTTTGTGGCCCCCACCTTAATATGAAAGTTTAATGTTAGTGCGGCCCGCGAGTTTTATATGAATGGCACTTTACAGTGTTGTGTGCGGAGCTGAACGAACCTACCAATCACGGTGGGGTATATGGCTCTCGGGGGCGGGACATCGACCGGGCTTGATGCAAGCAGAGAAACATTCTCAATGAGTGACAGTTACAGCAGACATGGAGAGTTACAGCAGCGTTGCCATGGAGAGTTCTCTTCCGTGCCTGGCTGGCTGCCTCGTTTCTATTAAACGCGGACATTCGTCCCAGCGCGCTGCGTTCACAACACCTCCAAAAGAAAGTTTTTTTAAGTTGCTGCCCAGCGGGACATTATACGTATATATGTCGCTCTCTGACAAAATAAATCAAAGTGATGCGTACGCGGCGAGATAAAAGAAAAGTAAGAAAATAATGTAGCCTAATGTGGTCTGCAGTCACATACCGACACCTGTCCGTCGGCAACAACAGTCCCCGATAAAGCAGAAGAGCTGCTGAGTTTGTGTCCACAGCCAAGGATATATTTCAGGAGCTGTGCGAACAGACTGGTGGGCATTACCACGGATGGAGCCCCGTCTATGACCGACTGGTAGCGCTGGTTCAAAGAAAGTTAGAGGAAAATGCAGATCCAGCAGTCGTTCTGCACTGCATCGTACACCAACAGGCACTGTGCAGCATGTCATGTCTGTTGTCCTGAGATGTATCAGTTACATCAGGTCCAGGAGTTTACAGCACCGCCAGTTCAGGGCCTTTTTACAACATATGGTGATGTACTTTACTTTAGTAAAAGTACATCATTTAGTAGTGTCCTGAAGAGATTTTTTGACTTAAGAGCAGAAGTGAAGAAATTCATGGAAGATGACAGAATGGATGTTCCTGAACCTGATGATCCAGGGTGGGTTATGGACCTTGCATTCCTAGTGGACTTAACACAGGAGCTGAACATCCTTAACCTGAAGCTCCAGGGCCCTGGTCAGCTTATCACTGCAGCTTATGAAAATGTGAAAGCCTTCTCCGCTAAACTGAAATTGTGGAAAACTCAGCTTTCTGTAAAATATCTCAGCCATTTCACAACATGCAGGTCTCTCGTGGAGGAGGGCACAGCCTTCAGTGGTGGTGAATATGCCTGTGCTAGTGAAAACCTTCTGCAGGAGTTTGATCAGCGTTTTGCTGACTTCAAGGCATGCTGTGACACTTTCCAGCTGTTTGCTGACCCCTTCTCAGCTGATGTGGAGAGTGTCCCAAGTATGTTGCAAATGGAACTTATTGACTTGCAGTGCAACAGCGATCTAAAAGCTAAATTCAGAGAGGCACAGGGAAAAGCAGACATGACTGGACAATTCATGAGAGAATTACTTCCATCTTTCCCTGAGCTGTCAAAAATGTTCAGTCGGGTAATGTGCCTTTTTGGAAGCACTTTAACTTTAATAAATGCAAGTACTTAGTGATGCCCATGTTGAAGCTGTACTCAGAGTTTCTACTGTAACCTTGATCAGGGCAAATGTTGCTCAGCTGTGTGAGCAGAAGCGCTGCCAGGTCTCTGGCAAGAAATAGAATAAAGCACAAATGTATTCAGGGATTGTATGTGTTGGTTCAGTGCAATGTTTCAATAAGTTATTAAAAACATGGGAAAAGGCTATTTAACAACTCGCACTGTGGGACAAAGGTGTTGCCGGGTCTGTCCTCCCCAAGCAACTGACTTTGCTGGCTTTATACAGCAGGCTGGTAATTGGGCGGTAGCGATTCCAGATTTGCTGCAGGTGTGTCAGCCTGAGTGCCAGCCTGATGAGGAAGCAAAGACATGGGGGTTTAGGCACAGCACAGTGATTGAATGTCTGAGTGAGTCATGGCCACACGCAACATGGAAATAAAAAAGTAAATTTTCAAAAATATTGTGCTTTCTTGTAGTGCTTGAACGTTGAAGTGGCCCTCCTAGCAGTGGCCCCAAGCCAAATTGAGTTTGAGACCCCTGTTCTAAGACATAGAATTTGCATGCATACCTTTTTGACGGGTGGAACAACAGTGGCGCACTCATCAGGGCTAGGAAGATGGGATGGAACACTGCTACACCTGAAACATGTTAGCGAGATGGAACAGTCCTTCAGCGCTACCTGCAAAAAGATTACAGAAAGACCATTACTGACCATTTCTCTTCTAATAAAGTAAACCATATCACCATACCAATATAATAATAATAATAATAATAATAACATTAATATTTGTTACAAAGTGCTTCACATACAGAGTAAACTCTTACATGACGCTACATAGGTAACGGGACATGAAATAACACATATCGAAGTTAGCATGCTAAGCTAGCGCCGCTAGACGGCACGTGTCCATCAATCACTTCCCGTTTAAAAAGAAAATGGTGACGCAGTGTCGTTGGCTGCATTAGCGGTTAGCCCCATAGACATCATATAGGTAGACGCCCCCTTCGGCCTTGGGCGGCATAAATCGTCGGCGCCATCTTGGTACGGGAGTTATTTCATCTTCGGAGTGAAGATGCCTACTTCATGCGCCGCTTGGGGGTGCACCACCGTCAGGACGATTCAAACAAGATCGCAAGGAATTACCTTTCACAAGTAAGACTAAACAATTGTTTCTATTTGTAATTGTAAAATTCAGTCATGTCACGTAGATCATGTGTTATGTTGAGAGCTAAGAGCTGTTGAGACAGCTAAGTTGCCACCAGAATCAGACTATAGCTAGTCTAACGTGAAACGGACATGGTGAGCAAAGCCTTATTCTATCGTTCGTCAACAGGAGATAATATTGTCAAGAAATATAGGATATACAGTATATATATATATAATCTACCACTACTTGCTTGTGAGTAATTACAATGTATGTATAATGTAATTATATAGCATTTATGGTCGCGACGGAAAGCTGCGTTTCGGCTGAGCGACTGGCCTTAATTTCTCTCTGTGATGTATTTAAAAAAGAGACTAGATTAAAACAAAAAAAGGCTCAAAACATGCCACTGTATATGTAATGGTTCTACAATATATGAAGGTGTCACGTAATGAATGAAACTACGGAAAAAATGTCACGATACTCTACATGCACCTGTGAGATGCACCTGCAGTCAGTCGCCGGCCGAAATTGACGTTTTAAACGTTATTTCTATTTAAATGTTTTTTTTTTTAAAGATACATCTGTATTATGAATCTGACTGACTGGCTAGCTAACCTTTCTCGCAATTTTAAGGTTTCCCAAAGAGAAGCAGTTGAGGAGACAGTGGGAAGTGGCTGTGAAAAGGGAAGACTTTTCTGCCAATGAGAGGTCAATGCTCTGTAGCCAGCACTTTCAGCCGGAGGATTTTGACCGGACAGGCCAAAATGTCAGGCTCAGGGATGGAACTAAACCATCTGTGTTCAGTTTCCCAACACATCTCAAAAGAGTAAGTGCATCACTAAGCTTGCTGAAAATGGTTTTATTGTGTGTGTGTGTGTGTGTGTGTGTTCATTTGGAATGATTGAGAATGAGATACACCTGTTCAAGTATTTTGTTCTTCTGTTTTAGAAAGTGGCAGCCAGGACTACACAAGCCTCAAGGAAGGCTGAAGCGAGCCTTGTAATTGACTGTTCTTTACAATCATTACAAGTCACTGAACCTTCACCTAACTACCTTGTGAGTATTTACACTAGCTATGCCCCAAAACAGCAGTGAGCATCATGGCATCATAAACATTACTCACTACTGTTTTGTCCTTTTTTACTAGGAACACACTTATGCATTGCCTCCATCTCCCACTCTTCTCAAGACTAGACTCAATGAAGCCCTGGCTAGGGTGGAGAGTCTTGAGAAAGAGATGAGGAACTCAAAGGCCCGAGAGCAGAGTGCGAAGAAAACAGTGCGTTGTCTTCTGGAGGACCTCAGGGGGAAGAACCTCATAAATGAAGAGCTGCAAGAGAGGCTTGACTTATACTCAGGTAACATTGAAATTAAACTTTGAATGTCATGTATATCTTAGGGCTGTAACCAAAGAAATACAACTGCAATAATGTGTTCAAATGCTTGGCTTGTCTGAATTTCATATATCAAACTTAAACTCCAAATACCTGACAACGTCTGTAATATGCCCCCATTCATAGTTTGAATAGCATCTGGCACAGACAAAAGCCAACAATCATAGTCTGATAGCTCTAGCTTCAAGACACACAATAGCCAGGTACCTTTGTTGGCAGGTGTTTATGGGCACCTGTTTAGAGCAATCAGTCATGGTTCCTGGCTTTTGTGCATCTTTAAGCTAGAGCTATTAAGACAATGATTGTTGGCTTTTGTCTACAGCCACGACAAGATTACATATTTGCATTCATATGGCCTTGCCTGGAAATAAACACATTAGCCTATTGGTGTTTTCATAATGACATTCATACTCTTTCAGTCACTTACTAATTACTCTGTGCTATCTGCATTTCAGATCTTCCATTAGGCCTCCTGTCCAAACAGGGCCACGAGTACACTAAAGAGCAGAGGGAGTTTGCCCTCACTCTCCACCTGCACGGGCCCAAAGCCTACTCTTACCTGAGAGAGTCTCTCCACCTCCACCTACCACATCCACATACATTGCAAAGGTATTTGCCATTACATTTAATTGCACTTTATTGATAGGAAATTACTGGTTCAAATACATTTTTATTATATTATTGCTACTTAATAATAACTACTTTTTCATTTGATAAAGGTGGATGAGCTCTGTGGATTCCAAGCCTGGACTCAACACCATGATGCTGGACATGTTGAGAAGAAAAAGAGAGGAAGATCCAGTGAAGTATGGACGTGTGGCGCTCATGCTGGATGGCATGGCCATCAGGAAACATGTCCAGTACAGTCCACATTCCCAGAAAATGACCGGATTTGTGGACTTGGGGGATGGCCTAAACGAGACAGATATTGCCACTGAGGCTCTGGTTTTTATGGTGGTTGGCCTACAAGGCCATTGGAAGGCTCCAATTGCCTACTACCTGACCAAGTCTCTGACGCCCGACACACAGAAGGTCCTGCTGGTACATGCGATGGAGGCCCTGCATGAGCGTGGCATCCGGGTCATGTCCCTCACAATGGATGGGCATGCATCAAACATAAGCATGTGCAACCAGCTGGGGTGCCAGCTAAAGGCCAACCCTTGTGAGCCTTTGAAAACATTTTTCCCCCATCCTGCGACTGGCGAGAGGGTGTTTGTCATGATGGACGCTTGCCACATGTTGAAGCTGGCAAGAAACATGCTGCAAGCGTACAGCCCAATCTGTAGCAGAACTGGCCTCATCAACTGGGACTACGTTGTTTGTTTGAACGATATTCAAACAAAGAATGGACTGCATGCTGCCAACAGGGTCACTGAAAAGCACATTCAGTTTGACTCACAGAAGATGAAGGTGTCCCTGGCTGCACAGACGCTGAGTCGCTCTGTGGCAGTAGCGCTCCGAACGCTGAGGGACCTGGGGTATCCACGCTTCACCCTCTCTCTAGCGACAGCCGAATTCATTGAGGTAAGACTACATTCAAACATTGTTTTCTTATCAAAGGGTCCTGGCCATCTTCTTCATCTTCATCTTCATCTCCATCTTCTTCCTTTCTATTTCCTAAACAATTTCTTTTAGATGATTGACAGGCTGTTTGACATTATGAACAGCCGCAATCCCCGTGCCAAAGGATTCAAAGCCCCCCTGGGATCTTTGAATTGGACAAGGAGTGTGGAAATCTTGTCCAGGCCTAAAAAAAATTTTTGTTTGGTTCCGGTTTCCGACCGACCCTGTCAATCTATGTGCGACCCAAATTATTTTATGAGCTTGAAAAAAAATAAATAAATAAAAAAACACAAAAAAATGTTTTAATGCAAAAAATAATTACGTTTTTGTACAGCACCTCTTCATTCTGTACAATGATGAGCGCATTCTCTCGTTTTCAAATGAAAACAACGGCTTCACGCGGGATCTGCATGCAGACGACGCGATATCGGTACGGTAGCGCTTGTTATATGGTTGCGGGAGAAAGATGGACGTATGCATTGTCTCCATTGTTTGCCCATGCAACAACGTAACAAACAAAATTGTAAGATTGGGTACGAAATCTTTTGGAAATGTCCTTGAAGAAGTCAAGCAGTGCGCTTGTTCATTTGTGTCAGCAGCCGGCAAAGTGGACCGAGCTGACAGATGGACTGACATCGCCAGCGATGTAGTGTCGACCTCGAATGTCGGTAGCATCGCATCTGTATTTAACTTCAAATATTTAGCACTGAAGTGCGCCCCAGAGCAAATATCTGTGTCCTCCACGAGTACCACGATCCCGTCCGCCTTCGAGATGCTGACTACATATTTTGTTCATATAAAAATGTGTGTGTGTTTGTAACATGCTGGGAGTATCCATTGCTGCTGTGAAAAAAAAAAAAAAAAAAAAAAAAAAAAAAACCTACCTATCATTCGCTGCCGCTGGAAAAAATAAAATAAAAAAATAAAATAAATTCCCTACCTACCCATGACCTCAACTGACAACCAACAGGAACCAAACTTTTTTTTTTTTTTAGGCCCCAGAGGCCGGGAGTACTTAATCAGTTTGGTGATGAAGGATGGAACTCCCCTTCATCGTTCAAAGAGGTCTTTTAAATAGTGACTCTTCCATATGTGCATGCTGCTTATGCATGCATATGATGCTCTGTTCTCTTGTTCCGATCTTTTTGCTGTCTGCGGTTTTTCAGTTCATACAGGTGAATGTGGAAATGTCCATGAAATGTCAGGAAATGTCCATCTACAACTTTCAAACTGACAAAACATTTTCTTTAAGGTACCTGTCTGTCATGGGGTTTGTCATCAACATTGACACCCTAATGCTGATGTGTCCTGAGCTGCTGCAGAGTCAGCAATATATCTGCACCTACCGGCTCAGCCAGGATCATTTGGAGCTCCTTTTCAACTCCATCAGGGCATCAGGTAAGGATCTCAGAAGTTTCTAAATTAATTAAATTGTCTTTCCAAAAAGTCTTTGACGTCTGAAAAGAGTAAATATCGGTATTAAGTGTTGTGTGTTTTTGGTTTTTAGGGGCTGGAACAACAATCCCTCCGCAGGCCAGTTCCAGGGCATCTTCCGCCGGCTCATGGTCCGATGTGGTGTCACACCGAGCACTTCAGGGAATGTGGCACCACAGGATGAGACCGTGTCCCTGTCGGCTGTAGAGATGTCCTCTCCCTCTGAAACGGAAGAGCTTGAGGTGCCCTTCGTGAATGTCTCTGCGTTGATTGGGGACCACAGCTACTTGCCAACCCGCTTTGGTGGCCTAGTGGAAAACGCACTGGTCTACATTGCAGGGTTTGTGGTGCGGCAGGTTTTGAGAAAGCTGTCCTGTGGTGAGTGCCGTGCTAGCCTGGTGACAGATGCTGCACGCGCATCTTTCGACGAGAGCTACCACCTGCTGACTCTGAAGAACAAAGGAGGGCTGATGATTCCTTCAGAGGGGACAGTGAAGGTGGTCAGGTCAGCAGAGCGGTTCATTCGCCAGCGTGCATCAGGGCAAGCTGTCAGTGTGTCTGTGGTCAAGCAGTTTGTCCGGGCTGACATCTGGACAGATGATGTGTTTCTCCTCAAGGAGCACATTCAGGACACACAATTTGGCATTGAAAACCACCACTTTGCACTGTTGTCCTTGGTTGTGTCTGTATTTCACAAGATCAGGCTGCACCACATTGCAAAACTGAGCACGCTGCAATTACAGACTGGCAACAGTCGAAAAAGCTCAGCAAGACAATACTTTTTAAAGGGTTCTAGCCTAGATTCAATTATTATATTATATCATATATTGTGTGAAATTATATATTGTGTCAATTGCACTGCATAGATGTGAAAATGTTATGAGAATGATTGTATATTATGTCAAATTGTACAAATGTACAAATATATATATATATATTATATAATATGAATATATACCTATACTTAAAATATATTATATTGTTTCACATATTATATATATCATATATATGTTATTCCATTGCACATTATACTGAGTCATTATATTATATTGTATTATATATATGCTATGTTATTTATATTACAGTTCAACTATTGAGATGTGTATGTATATATTGAGATGTGTATATTTTTACTGCTATAGAAATATATAGCTTTTTTTGGTAATGTTGATTTGTGAAATAAATGTGTATTGCCAATTGCACTGTTCAAGGTTTCTTAATGCACATACTTGAAAAGGAACTATTAAACTATGAAAAACACACTGACTGCCAGTTTCTCACTATTTGATGTATGCTCTTTCTCTTAATGATGGTCAATACGTAGTAACTAAAGAAGCACTATTTCGATAGTTTATAGATCTTCTCAGTATTTTCAAAGTGCACGGGCTGTGCAAGAAAAGTGAGCGTTTATCATAGACCCATGCACATGTATGACTGGCGATTTAACTAGCGAGATTCAAAGTAACGTAGAGGCAAATCTTTTTCACACACTTCACGTAGAGCATAAACCCTTGAATACTCCATGAAATTGGTTGCGAAATGTAAAAGGTTATCGTGATTTTTATCCAGATAAACCGCAGCTCCTGGCAACTTGCGCTTGTTTGACACGTCTGACAGACCTCTGGCTTCAGAGAGCTCCCGTAACAATATGGCGGCGCCGCGTTTCGCCGAGGCAACGGGCTGAAGCAGTGGAGGCGGCGTCTACCTATATGATGTCTATGGTAACAGACTGACTTCGTGAGTGCATTTGTTTTGTGTTTGATTGGTTTTGTGTGTGGGTTTTGGGGACTGTGGGTTTTTTGAGGGTTCTTGTTTTGTGTGTGAAAAACTCAAATATAATGCTGTTGTGAAATTCTCCAAACTGGTGTGTTTGTGTTCTTGTTCGGGGAAAATTGGGTCATTCAATGTGTGGGGTGTACATATAAACTAAATGTACAGCCTTTGTGACGGTTTGTGGGGTATATGAAAAGAGAGAAGGATAAAATTATTATTAACATAAAAAGCAACTGGGACTGACGCATCTTAAATGCCAGGAGAGAAACCTGGCTGGCACCCCTGACAAAACCACATCTCAGTTAAACTGTCACAATATGTTCACTGACTTAGTGTTAAAATTGACTCTTTAAATGTTAAATTGACACTGCCGATTGTACTGTGTAGGCTCCTTAGATGCTTGCTATATTCCTGCAAGGATAACTTATTTTATTTTTGTATTTGTAGACGGTGATTGACGCTTGGACCATATTTCAACGGGATTTGCAATAATGGTATTTTTAATTCTCTGCATTATGTTAACAATGGTATATCATCACATAAGAGCCCAACTCAGAAACGACATCCACATTTCTTAGTTGAAAGCACAATTAATTTGTTTTTATTCATACAACTACAATGAAATTGAAAATACACACAACACAATCTCCCATTTCTTCTTTAAATGTCGTTGTCAAAGCCTCCCAGGAGCCAGTTTCAGATGATCTGCCATATTTCAGATGGATGTCTGTAAGTTAAACAAGAATTAGAAAGACATATTCACTCTTGAAACAGTCTTTTCACCTCAAGTTGCTCTATGCCAAACAATGTTCTGACCGTCTTCTTGTTTGTACATCAATTATTTTTACTCACTACCTCCCCATCTATGAGTCATTCTATAATTAGGGGTACATTTCATATCAACCAAAAAGTGAAAAAATCAGTGTGCCATTTTGATAAATAATCTAGTTGTTTCAATAATATACCCCTTTAATGTGTTTAATATATTAATTGCCAAGCTTAATCTGTAATTATCTTTTGAATATTTAATAGAAAGTAACCATTTGATTCGTTACTTTGTCAACTGTGTTACGGACAAAAACATGTGTCATAGAATACATTAATGAACCACTACACATTTGATAACACATTTGTATGAAAGTTTTTGAGTCTATTCACCAGGGGTTCGAGGTTGTCTGTCTAACTGATTTGAAAATATGATTATTGAGCTAGATAATGAAGATTCTGTGGGAGGCTACTATCAAATATGACCATTCTTTCAACATTTATCCATATTAGACGAAATTAAGAGGTATACAACATCCTTATGTAAGAGAACCCTCTCTAAAAGTATCCCACATCAAATCTTTTACACCCCAGCCAACATTTACCAGATTTATGACATAAAAACCACATGTAACACAGTTGACGGACCAAGTAACACAGTTGACTGCAGTAACACGGTTGACAGGATAGGAGAAAAAGAGAAACTTTCTGTTGGATAAAACGTTTTATTTTGATGACAAATTTAATTATATTATGTAATTAAGCTGATGAGTTCAATTTCATTGAAATATACAGACACAAATGAACATAAAATAAAAATATTTTAACATTAAAACCATTAATAATATATTAATATAACCATTAAAACATATGTTTCGCTTAAACAAAGCAGACATGAACATTTTACTCCCTTTCTCCCTTCTGTCAATATTAACACACACATGGAACAATAGAAATAAGCTCATTTTAACAATTTAAACACACAGTTAAAAGTTATTCTCAACAAAAACTTTCCTTTCTAACTCACCCTGGTATTTCATTTAATCCTTGTGTTTATTCTAATTATTCTTATTTACAAAACTTTGCTTTTAAACTCATCTTGCATACACTGCATTTCATCTTCGTCTTTCTTTTCTTTTCTGTTTTATTTGATTCACATGTCTGAGATCTTGCCCCATGTCCTTGTCGATCTCGACATGACGTGAGGTGACCGCAGTTGAAGGAGGAATCATTGTAATGATATCCGAATGCAAATACCACAAGACATCTTCTCTGGCTGGCCAGAAGAAGCGGTTTACGCCTACCCTATGCATACATTTCACCTCCACGTGTGTTTCAGAAATCTCTTGGATTATTCCAGGATAGATCTCATGGTCGTAGTTTAGGCAACACCACTTGCCAATCTTATCTGCGTCTTGCCAAGCAAACTCTGGCTGTTTCTGGGTGTTTGTATGCTCCTGTGTGGGTGTCGTTGCCTCAAAGGCAAATGTTTTGGTGGGATGACATTGACAATCCAGGGTCTGTCTTGCTGAGCAAATGCAGCTCACATCTCGATAGGTAATTTTTCTCTCTCTACCGTTACCACTTGGTGAATTTGCATAGTTGAAGGCACCACTGGAAGACCCTCTGGCATGTTCTTGACAGCTTCAGCGACATTGTCCTCACTTATATAGAACAGCTTAATCGCTAACTTTGCATCCACAAGTGCATTGAAGAACAGCTCAGCATTTGGGATGTCTTTTCCATGGCTGACAAGCCTGTCAGCTGTCCTTTGAGGAGGCCTCCAACTCCATCTGGAGCACCCTTGCCGTGGCTCGCCCTCAAAGAAGTTCCAGGTTCCTGATTGGAACCCACACTGGTGCAGCTTTGTACAAAATAGATAGAAATTGCCCTTCTGCCTATACTGTGTACACGGCCCATCACTGAAGAAATGCACCGTGTTGACATTAGGGTACGACGCCTTGACCAGGTCCAGTATTGGTGACATGTGAGTCCATATGGCTGCAGGACCTTTCTCTTTGATGAGGTGATTGTGGCAAAGCAAACATGCTCTTCCACTCCACCAACATGTAGCACTCCAGTGTGGAGTGTTGCCTGCTGCTGGTTTGAGGCAAAGTGCACTGCTTGGATCTCAGAAGAATACTTGCAAACATAATTTTCCGAAAAATCCACATGAATTAAACATTCTTGATGTGTCATGCTCTTCTTAAGTTCTCTGTGGAAGCTGAATTGACTTTTAATGTTGAACAGGTGTCTTTTGAAGTGAGTTAGTTGTTTTTTGAAGAGCTCCAGCAGGTTCTGCAACGTCATCTCCATCCTCTTTTTGACAGTCATTTTGAGTGACACTTTTTCCTTTACTCCTTCTTTGTTCTTTTTCTCCCTAAGAACTGCCTCCGTCATCCACTGTGTGCACACACAGTTGATTCCAAATCCCTCTCACTAGCAATTGGAAATTCTCTATCTTTGCAGTTAGGACATACATTGTACATGCAGTCCTTTGATTTTGAGTCGCAACAAATTGACTCTGCCATTTCCTCCAAGTCAGTGCTCCCAATGACTCTGAGAAAATGCAGCTTCTCTACCAGAAAACCGAGATTTTCATGCAACTTGCAAAGGCAGGTCTCTCGGTCTGCAATCGATGGCTGGACCACCCAGAAGGGCCGCATACGGCAAAACAAGGAATAGGAGATCCTGCTGTCAGGGCTCTCAAGGAGGAATCTTCTATGTAGGTTCCTCATTGTATCGTTTAAGAACCTTTTCTGTTTCTTTATCTTCCTTCTTGTTACAGTTTGGGATTTTCCAGCTGTGAGGCGACTGTTTTCATCTGTGGTGAAGAAGGACAGAACTTTGTTACGTAGTCTGTAGCATAAAGATCTGTACTTGAACTTGTGGGAGATGGAAATCTCACTGTTGTTCAGCTGTTTTCTCGATATCGCTAGAGTTTCCTGAACTCTTTTTTTTAACTTGTATTTTTTTAATATCCTTCCTGTCACAAGTTTTGCGATTACCTGCCTAGTTTTTTTGTGTTTGGTAGAAGCATACTTTTTGCTGATGCTGTCCACTAGGGCATGGTGGAAAACTAAAGTTTTGTGCACCTCTCGAGACACAGGAACCCTTCGTAAGAGGCGGCGGGTTTTTGATCTGGGTGACTCTGAATTTTGGTGTAGTCTTGTTAGTCTTTTCCTGTATTTTTCAGTTTTTCTTTTCTGTTTATTGAGTGATTCCTTAAGAGCCTGGATTTCTCTGTATAAGTTTGATTCCCTTCTCTTGACTTTCTTCCTTCCAGCACTTCTCTGTCTAAAATGATAAACAAAGCATTAGTTTATAGATCATGAGTTCTAAACTTCTTACGCATCGAACAGAAAAACGATGACAAGCCGTTACTCTAGTTTTTTCAACATAATTTCATATTTTATTGATAAACCTATTTTCTATAAAAAAAATCTCTACCTTGACATCTGAGGCTGTGGATTAACTTCAGGACTCTGGGGTGGAGTAAACTGGCTCTCTATCACTTTCTTTCTCTCTCTGGTCTGACGTTGGGCTTTTCTCCAATATGCTCGTTTCCTTCTCTTCTCCCTCTCGCTTAAATCTTTCACTGCCTTCACCTTTCCTCGCTGCTTGTTCTCTTGCCATGTCTCCCTGTGCTTCTGTAAATATGCAGCCCTTTTCTCAGGATCAGCATTACGCCGGGCCCTGTACTGGCGCTGCTTCTCAGCAGCAGATAAGCGACTCATCTTCCTAAAACAGTTAGTTAATACTTAGTTAACACTATTAATGGTTAGTTAATCTACCAGTTATTCAGTATGTATTCATTATTAAAAAACAAAACACTATAAGCATAAACTATCACAATGAAACCTGGCAACATTGTCAACCGTGTTACTCCTGTCAACTGTGTTACACTTGATGGGTAACACAGTTGACAGGTAACACGGTTGACATTTCGGCCATTTTGGAGCCTTGTGCTAACTGGCAACCTTGAACCTGTTACCATATGACCTTGATCAACTCGTGTTTTTATGCACTTTCAGTTAATATTAGTAAAAAATAATGTGTAATGCAAGTGAACAAGAAAATGTTGATAACACAGTTGACAAGCCATTAACCCACTCAATGTAAAACCCAAATTATTGATGAAATATTGAAGAGGAGAAGGAAAAACTTACCCAACTGTTTTCAAATTTACCACCACTGCAGGAAATAACATCACGTGGTGTTGGACATGTGACTTTGGAGCAAACCACTGCTGAATTATAGGGGTTTTGTCAGTGGGTAACACGGTTGACGGAAATTTCTCGGACACGCATAAAGTGGATAATTTAATGTTTATTAATAATTAGAATTGTTTTTCAAACACCTTCATCATATTATAATGATTATTTCCAACAAATAATGATGAAAATAATTCTCAAAAACGCATAGTTTATTGTTTTTTCTTAAAGCAACACCTGACATTCAGCAATTAGGACAGCACAAAAACAGCGACTTCTAGTATAGAATATGCATTTTCTGAAAAAATAATATGGAACTGGTTGAAATTTTTAAGTGAAATGAAAAATAACTCTGCCCCAATATAAAATATATTATTGATTAGTATTATTAATGGAAAATATTTTGTACAATTTATAAATACAACCCATGGACATGACATGTACCCCTAATTATAGAATGAC
>NW_026551415.1:10000-12500 GCF_027596085.1 Anoplopoma fimbria | reverse complement strand
TATATACACATATATATATGTATGTATATATATATACATACATATATATATACACATATACATACATATATATATACACATATATATACATATATATACATATATATATACATATATATATATACATACATATATACATTTTTAATTGGCCCGCTACAAATTCTAAAAACATAATGGAATGTGGCCCACACATGAAACTTGCACTTAATGCTGCGTTCACACCAACAGCGCGTCTCGTTTACATGTAATAGTTATAATAGTTTTTCTGTTTTTCTGTCTGTAAATATAATATTTCAGTTATTGTTGTACAGCCAATCAGCGTTGAGCTTCTCCTCCTGTCACTCTGTCACAGATCCGAGCTCCGTTCACTAAACAGGCTTTATGAAGGGATGTCCTTCTCCTCCTGCAGAGAGAACTAACAAAACATGAATTATGACTTTTTACAAACCGCCATCATTATGTTGTTATTTCAGCGTCCCTTTTTGTACATTTATTGCAATTAAATCACAGTAAACTTGTTTATTTTCGGTTCATACGGCTCAAATAAATCCACAGATGATGTTATGAACTCAGACAAGACGGCGTTTAGTTCCCCAGGATATCTGGGACTGCCACAACAAGTGTAAAGCAGACATAGTATTTATTTATGGCATGGTTGATGGTGAAATAAATGGATTTGTTGACAGAGGTTTCCATGGAGATAAGCCGAAGTGAAGGATCTCCATCCTGAGTAAGAAGCAAGCTCAGGCTGCTGTTCTGAAAATGAGCTGCCAAACATTTTTATAACAATGTGACGCACACAAAATGTATGGTCACATTTTTGTTTATTTGATTAATATTTGATATGATGTACTTTAATATCATTTGATGATTTTTTTTGTTATTTGGAAATTTCAAGAGCTGTCAAATGTACTGTGTTAGTTCAAATATTCAATGAAATAGAATAATCTATTATACTAACTTCCTCAGAAGTACATTTCAACCGATGGCCACTAGGCGGCAGTGCAGCGCTGTGGTTTAGAAGACGCCACAGATCTGCTTCATCATTTAGTCCTGTTTTCTCAGCCACACATCATCTGTATTCAGGCTCTCTGGAATCCAAGCCAAGAGACTCTACAGTCCCAGAGCGCCAACAACGTGCGGCATGTCTGACAACGAGAGAAAGAGACTTGTTTGGACAATAAAGAAAGGACTCCACAGCCTGACAGCTGAAGAGATCTTCCAGCTCACTCAAAACATTGAACCAGTTGATGAGCTTGAATCCGATAAGATGGATGAAAATGATGAGAAGAGTTGTTTTGAATATTTGTCTGCTTATGTGTCTAGCAACTCCCTATTGATGTTAGAAGATGAGGGTATGTCATGGTTACTGGACCTGAAAGATAAAGTAGACCAGATTATTGAAGACCATAGCAAGGGTCCAGAGACTCAACCGTTTCATACTGAGGTGGAGATTAACATACCGACCATGATGCATTCATTGCCCACTGACAGAGCTAATGCTCATATTGATACTGGGTCAACGCTAAATGAAGTGACTACTGTGAACACTGACACCCATGAGCCTGAGATGCAGAGGTTGCTGTCCAGTTATGAGGAGGTTTACAGCAAAATATCCCTGTTGGTGATTTTTGCTCATTTGAACATCATGCTATACTGTTACAATCCCAACCCCCTGTGCTTGTTATAACAATATATAGACCCCCCCAAACAATGTCCAACCTTTTTAGATGATTTTACTGAAATGCTGTCTATTGTCACTACCAATTATGACAACATTATGGTCATAGGTGATTTTAATATAGCTGACTGGATAATGCTATTAAAGACAGTTTTGCCAAATATTACAGTAAAGAAATTAATTAATTAATACCCACCCTAGCTTTAATAACATACTGTGACAACCTGGATGTGATACCCACTTTTGCAGACGATCTCACTGATTCGCTGAGATTTACTCTGCAATTCAACATCTGGCTGTGCCTGAAGGTTTTTAGCTGTCATTCAGGTAGCAGGACATTTCATAAATCATATTAATAACATACTGTGACAACCTGGATGTGATACCCACTTTTGCAGACGACGCACTGATTCGCTGAGATTTACGCGGCAATTCAACCTGGACTGTCTGAAGGTATAGCTGTCATTCAGGTAGCAGGACAGGAGAGAGAGAGAGACAGAGAGACAGAGACAGAGAGAGAGAGACAGAGAGAGAGAGACAGAGAGAGAGAGACAGAGAGAGAGAGAGAGAGAGAGAGAGAGGACAGAGAGAGAGGACAGAGAGAGAGAGAGAGAGAGAGAGAGAGAGAGAGACAGAGAGACAGAGAGGACCACCAGAGCCAGAGAGTTGTATTCAGGACAGAGAGAGAGAGAGGACAGAGAGAGAGAGACCAGAGACCAGAGAGACCAGAGACCAGAGACCAGAGAGAGAGACCAGTCCACTGACAGAGAGAGAGAGAGACAGAGAGACTGAGCTGAGACAGAGAGAGAGAGACAGAGA
>NW_026551415.1:0-5000 GCF_027596085.1 Anoplopoma fimbria | reverse complement strand
TTGTATGTATGAAGGTTGTATGTATGTGGACTCTAGAGGATGACGGACTGCTGACTGCTATTGTGAAACCTCTCCTAAAGAAAACTAACCTCGATCCTTTAGTGTTAAACAATTTCAGGCCAATTTCAAATCTTCCCTTTTTAAGTAAGATTCTTGAGAAATGAGTATTTAAACAGCTCAATGATGACCTTCATTTAGCTGCACATTCGAGAAGTTTCAACCTGGCCTTCGTGCTCACCATAGCACTGAGACAGGCTAGTCAAAGTAAATGACCTAAGAATGAATATGGATGATAAGAAATGATCAATCTTAATACTTTTAGACTTGAGCACTGCTTTTGATACAGTAGATCATGACCTTCTTATAAACAGACTACAGAAGTGTGTTGGCCTCTCTGGATCAGTTCTAGATTGGTTCAGGACTTATCTCAGCTCCTGCTAGCCGTCCCCCGGCAACCCCCGAGCAGCCGGGAGGCTGGGTGACTGTCCGGAGGAAGCATCGCTCTATGTCGAAGCACACGGGGCACCACCAACCACCTCACGGTTCTAACCGGTTCTCCCCGCTCAGCAACACACCCGCTGAGAAACCAGCTCTAGTTATCTATATATACATATATATACATATATATGAAAACCAACTCTAGTACATACATACATATACATATATATACACCCGCTGAAAACCAACTCTGGTGATCGGCAGCTCCATTCTGAGAAACGTGAAGTTAGTGAAGACAGGGGCCATAGTTAACTGCATCCCCGGGGCCAGAGCAGGCGACGTAGAATCCCATTTAAAACTGCTGGCTAAGGCTAAACGTAAATACAGTACGATTGTTATTCACGTCGGCGGTAATGACACCGATTACGTCGCTCGGAGGTCACTAAAGTTAACGTGGAATCGGTGTGTTCGTACGCAAAGACGATGTCGGACTCCGTAGTGTTCTCTGGCCCTCTCCCTAACCTGATCAATGATGAGATGTATAACCTGATCAATGATGAGATGTATAACCTGATCAATGATGATGATCAATGATGAGATGTATAACCTGATCAATGATGAGATGTATAACCTGATCAATGATGAGATGTATAACCTGATCAATGATGAGATGTATAACCTGATCAATGATGAGATGTATAACCTGATCAATGATGAGATGTATAACCTGATCAATGATGAGATGTATAACCTGATCAATGATGAGATGTATAGTCATCATGTCATCATTCCGCCGCTGGCTGTCGAGGTGGTGTCCTGCAAACAATGTGGGCTTCGTAGACGATTGTCAGACTTTCTGGGGAAAGCCTGGTCTGATGAGGAGAGACGGCATCCATCCTACTTTGGATGGAGCGGATCTCATCTCTAGAAATCTGACCCGGTTCATTAGTGGACCTAATCCATGACCCAGAGTTCAGACCAGGAAGCAGAAGCAGAGTTGCAGTCTTTCACACCTCTCTGTGCTTCCACTAGAGCAGTTACCCACCCAGTTACCACCCAGTTACCACCCAGTTACCCACCCAGTTACCCACCCAGTTACCCACCCAGTTACCACCCAGTTACCCACCCAGTTACCCACCCAGTTACCACCCAGTTACCCACCCAGTTACCCACCCAGTTACCCTACCCAGTTACCACTGTGTTACCCCACCCACTTACCCAATTATTTAAAGTCAACAGAAGACCCAGTTACCCAAAATAACTTAATAAAAGTTAAGGCAGACCAATGCAACAGTGCATCAAAACAGTCAACAGAAGAGGAGTTAAATGTGTGCATCAAAACAGGACTTAAATATCAGATCTCTGTCATCTAAGGGTGTACTTGTAAATGATTTAATATCAGATAATCATATTGATTTATTTAGTCTTACTGAAACCTGGCTGTGTCATGAAGAGTACGTTAGCCTTAATGAATCAACTCCTCCAGGTTATATTAATACTCATATTCCTGGAGGCACAGGCCGAGGAGGTGGAGTAGCAGCTATCTTTGACTCAAGCCTATTAATAAACCCTAAACCTAAATTAAATTACAACTCATTTGAAAGCCTTGTTCTTAGTCTTTCAAACCCGAGCGGGAAAGCATTAAAGTCAATTTTATTTGTTATAGTGTACCAGGTGCGTATTCTGAATTCTCAGAGTTTTTATCTAGTTTAGTCCTTAAGACAGATAAAGTTATTATTGTAGGTGATTTTAATATTCATGTGGATGTGTATAATGATAGCCTTAGTACTGCGTTTAGTTCATTATTAGATTCTATTGGCTTCTGTCAGTGTGTACATAAACCCACTCACTGTTTTAACCCTCCACCTTGTTCTGGTTTATGGTGTTAAAATAGAAAATGTAATTGTCTCTCAACAGAACTCTCTTTTATCAGAACATTATCTAATAACCTTTGAATTTGTTCTACCAGAGTGTACGCCATTAGGAAAACGTTTCTACACTAGATGTCTATCTGATAATGCTGTAGCTAAATTTAAAGAAGCGATTTCTTCAGGGTTTTATTCATTAACATGTCTCCATAACAGAGGACTCCTACTCTAACTTTAGTCTGTCTCCATATAACAGAGGACTCCTACTCTAACTTTAGTCTGTCTCCATATAACAGAGGACTCCTACTCTAACTTTAGTCTGTC
The DNA here is from genome assembly GCF_027596085.1 of Anoplopoma fimbria. NCBI lineage: Eukaryota > Metazoa > Chordata > Actinopteri > Perciformes > Anoplopomatidae > Anoplopoma > Anoplopoma fimbria. The sequence goes on along the minus strand of NW_026551415.1, from coordinate 2,370 downwards.
TCCATATAACAGAGGACTCCTACTCTAGTCTTTAGTCTGTCTCCATATAACAGAGGACTCCTACTCTAACTTTAGTCTGTCTCCATATAACAGAGGACTCCTACTCTAACTTTAGTCTGTCTCCATATAACAGAGGACTCCTACTCTAACTTTAGTCTGTCTCCATATAACAGAGGACTCCTACTCTAACTTTAGTCTGTCTCCATATAACAGAGGACTCCTACTCTAACTTTAGTCTGTCTCCATATAACAGAGGACTCCTACTCTAACTTTAGTCTGTCTCCATATAACAGAGGACTCCTACTCTAACTTTAGTCTGTCTCCATATAACAGAGGACTCCTACTCTAACTTTAGTCTGTCTCCATATAACAGAGGACTCCTACTCTAACTTTAGTCTGTCTCCATATAACAGAGGACTCCATACTCTAACTTTAGTCTGTCTCCATATAACAGAGGACTCCTACTCTAACTTTAGTCTGTCTCCATATAACAGAGGACTCCTACTCTAACTTTAGTCTGTCTCCATATAACAGAGGACTCCTACTCTAACTTTAGTCTGTCTCCATATAACAGAGGACTCCTACTCTAGCTTTAGTCTGTCTCCATATAACAGAGGACTCTCCATACTCTAACTTTAGTCTGTCTCCATATAACAGAGGACTCCTACTCTAACTTTAGTCTGTCTCCATATAACAGAGGACTCCTACTCTAACTTTAGTCTGTCTCCATATAACAGAGGACTCCTACTCTAACTTTAGTCTGTCTCCATATAACAGAGGACTCCTACTCTAACTTTAGTCTGTCTCCATATAACAGAGGACTCCTACTCTAACTTTAGTCCGTCTCAGATTGACCATCTTGTTGATAGTGCTGCATGCTCACTGAATGACACTAGACTCTATAGCTCCTCTAAAAAAGAAGCTAATAAAAGAAAGGAGGTTTGCTCCATGATATAACCATGGTATGCGGTTAGTCTGGCGAGACAGTCTTAAAATATATAAGAAGGCCCTCCGTAATGCTAGAGCAGCCTATTATTCAGCATTAATAGATTTAAATAAGAACAAGCCCAGGGTTCTCTTCAGCACTGTAGCCAGGCTGACAGAGAGTCACAGCTCTGTTGAGCCGTGTATTCCTATAAACCTCAGTAGTAGTGACTTCATGAACTTCTTTAATGATAAGATTCTAACTATTAGAGACTAAATGTATAATCCACTGCCCTCAACCAGTACCGATCGATCCACAGCTGTAGAACCTGAAATATATTTAGATGGCTTTTCTCCCATCGACCTTCAACAATTGACTTTAACTATTTCTAAGTCTAAACCTTCCACCTGTCTCTTAGACCCGATTCTGACTAAGAAACCTACTCCTAACTATAGACCTATATCTAACTATAGACTATATCTAACTATAGACTATATCTAACTATAGACCTATATCTAACTATAGACCTATATCTAACTATAGACCTATATCTAACTATAGACTATATCTAACTATAGACCTATATCTAACTATAGACCTATATCTAACCTTAGACCTATATCTAACTATAGACCTATATCTAACTATAGACTATATCTAACTATAGACCTATATCTAACTATAGACCTATATCTAACTATAGACCTATATCTAACTATAGACCTATATCTAACTATAGACCTATATCTAACTATAGACCTATATCTAACTATAGACCTATATCTAACTATAGACCTATATCTAACTATAGACTATATCTAACTATAGACCTATATCTAACTATAGACCTATATCTAACTATAGACCTATATCTAACTATAGACCTATATCTAACTATAGACTATATCTAACTATAGACCTATATCTAACTATAGACCTATATCTAACTATAGACCTATATCTAACTATAGACCTATATCTAACTATAGACCTATATCTAACTATAGACCTATATCTAACTATAGACCTATATCTAACTATAGACCTATATCTAACTATAGACCTATATCTAACTATAGACCTATATCTAACTATAGACTATATCTAACTATAGACCTATATCTAACTATAGACCTATATCTAACTATAGACTATATCTAACTATAGACCTATATCTAACTATAGACCTATATCTAACTATAGACCTATATCTAACTATAGACCTATATCTAACTATAGACCTATATCTAACTATAGACTATATCTAACTATAGACCTATATCTAACTATAGACTATATCTAACTATAGACCTATATCTAACTATAGACTATATCTAACTATAGACCTATATCTAACTATAGACCTATATCTAACTATAGACCTATATCTAACTATAGACCTATATCTAACTATAGACCTATATCTAACTATAGACTATATCTAA
>NW_026551414.1:0-1421 GCF_027596085.1 Anoplopoma fimbria | reverse complement strand
TTACATGAGTTTCTTCAAGTAAGGGCCTCTGGACTCATTTACTTGTGATTTAATGGAAATGCATCACTTTTAGATGCATTTACAGCTTTTCTGCCAAAAAGACGTTTCAGCCTTGGGGTAAAATACCCCAAAAGTGTCTTTTCTGACAGGAAACCATACTTTACATGCGTTTCTTCAAGTAAGGGCCTCTGGACTCATAATAACTAGTTTCCTTCATGTGCACTCACTTTAGATGCATTTACAGCTTTTTCTGCTGCAAAAAGACGTTTCAGCCTTAAAATACCCCAAAAGTGTCTTTTCGACAGGAAACCATACTTATGAGGTTTTCCGGTGCCTCTGGACTCATTTACTTGTGATTTAATGGAAATGCATCACTTTTAGATGCATTTACAGTTTTTCTGCTGCAAAAAAGACGTTTCAGCCTTAAAATACCCCAAAAGTGTCTTTTCTGACAGGAAACCATACTTTACATGAGTTTCTTCAAGTAAGGGCCCTGGACTCATAATAACAAGTTTCCTTGTGTTTTCATGAAAAACATGATACTTTCATCACTTTTAGATGAATTTAAAGCTTTTCTACTGCAAAAAGACGTTTCAGCCTTAAAATACCCCAAAAGTGTCTTTTCTGACAGGAATTCATACTTTACATGCGTTTCTTCAAGTAAGGGCCTCTGGACTCATAATAACAAGTTTCCTTATGTTTTCATGTAAATTCATCACTTTTAGATGCATTTACAGCTTTTCTGCTGCAAAAAGACGTTTCAGCCTTAAAATACCCCAAAAGTGTCTTTTCTAACCGGAATTCATACTTTACATGAGTTTCTTCAAGTAAGGGCCTCTGGACTCATTTACTTGTGTTTTCATGTAAATGCATCACTTTTAGATGCATTTACAGCTTTTCTGCTGCAAAAAAGACGTTTCAGCCTTAAAATACCCCAAAAGTGTCTTTTCTGACAGGAAACCATACTTTACATGAGTTTCTTCAAGTAAGGGCCCTGGACTCATAATAACAAGTTTCCTTGTGTTTTCATGAAAACATGATACTTTCATCACTTTTAGATGCATTTAAAGCTTTTCTACTGCCAAAAGACGTTTCAGCCTTAAAATACCCCAAAAGTGTCTTTTCTGACAGGAAACCATACTTTACATGAGTTTCTTCAAGTAAGGGCCTCTGGACTCATAATAACAAGTTTCCTTGTGTTTTAATGGAAATGCATCACTTTTAGATGCATTTACAGCTTTTCTGCTGCAAAAAGACGTTTCAGCCTTAAAATACCCCAAAAGTGTCTTTTCTGACAGGAAACCATACTTTACATGAGTTTCTTCAAGTAAGGGCCCTGGACTCATAATAACAAGTTTCCTTGTGTTTTCATGAAAACATGATACTTTCATCACTTTGAGATGCATTAACAGCTTTTCTGC
>NW_026551413.1:0-587 GCF_027596085.1 Anoplopoma fimbria | reverse complement strand
ATTTCTATACCGGCAAGTCATGATCTAGCTATATCCTTCCCACCCTGTCGGTGTCCACTGAAAAAGCAGCAGCGCCCTCTGCTTTTTGTAAAGAGGAGTGAAAAAAGCTTACAGCACCTGGTATTCCCAGGCGGTCTCCCATCCAAGTACTGACCAGGCCCGACCCTGCTTAGCTTCCGAGATCAGACGAGATCGGGCGTGTTCAGGGTGGTATGGCCGTAAGCAAATATTGTGCCTACCAAAGGTCCTTTTAAAGATACTATATCACCACGCTTTGCTCTGTCGTCTATACAGGGAGCGCCTGCAGATTTCCAGACACACTCACAGCTTTTAAATGTCAAATCAGAATGTACAAAGTGGCTATAAGGATCACAAATGTAGTGCAGTAAAAATATTAATATTTACTGTTGAAATGTAAGAATACGTTAGCATAAAATTGAAAAGAAAATGATCGATGAGCTTAGGAATGATGAAAGCCATCATTTAACTGGATTTGTGTCATTTCTATACCGGCAAGTCATGATCTAGCTATTTCCTTCCCACCCTGTCGGTGTCCACTGAAAAAGCAGCAGCGCCCTCTGCTTTTT
>NW_026551412.1:0-505 GCF_027596085.1 Anoplopoma fimbria | reverse complement strand
ATGTGTGGCGTTACCCACAGTTTTAGCTGAAAATGACCTGAAATTGCAAGTAATGCTGTTTAGAGCCAGTTTCTTGATGGAAACCATTACATTATCCACATTTCAGTGACTATCCTGCAGAAATATGTTTTGGTAGCTGTAAAGTGGCAAATAGTAGCCTTTTGCATTGTTAACTTTAGTTTTTCCTGAAAATGACCTGAAATTGCAAATACTGCTGTTTAGAACCAGTTTATTGATGGAAACTATGTAAAATATGTTACATTGAACATTGTTAACTTTAGTTTTTCCTGAAAATGACCTGAAATTGCAAATACTGCTGTTTAGAACCAGTTTATTGATGGAAACTATGTAAAATATGTTCCATTGAACATTATCCTAATTCTTAGTGACTATCCTGCAGGAATGTGTTTTGAGAGCTGTAAAGTGATAAATAGCAGCTTTTGGCAGAATGTGTGGCGTTACCCACAGTTTTAGCTGAAAATGACCTGAAATTGACAATGCAGTT
>NW_026551411.1:0-522 GCF_027596085.1 Anoplopoma fimbria | reverse complement strand
TGATGTGTGACTTTGATGTGACTATAATGTGTGACTGTGATGTGTGACGTTCATGTGACTGTGATGTGTGACTTTGATGTGTGACTGTGATGTGTGACTGTGATGTGTGACTGTGATGTGTGACTTTGATGTGACTGTGATGTGTGGCTGTGATGTGTGGACTGTGATGTGACTGTGATGTGACTGACTGTGATGTGTGGCTGTGATGTGTGGCTGTGATGTGTGGCTGTGATGTGTGGCTGTGATGTGTGACTTTGATGTGTGACTGTGATGTGGCTGTGATGTGTGGCTGTGATGTGTGGCTGTGATGTGTGGCGTTCATGTGACTGTGATGTGTGGCAGTGATGTGGCTGTGATGTGTGGCTGTGATGTGTGACTGTGATGTGTGACTGTGATGTTTGACTGTGATGTGTGACTGTGATGTGACTGTGATGTGTGACGTTCATGTGACTGTGAAGTGTGACTGTGATGTGACTGTGATGTGACTGTGACTGTGATGTGTGGCTGTGATGTGTGTGGCTG
>NW_026551410.1:0-585 GCF_027596085.1 Anoplopoma fimbria | reverse complement strand
GTGATGTGGCTGTGATGTGTGGCTGTGATGTGTGACTGTGATGTGTGACTGTGATGTGACTGTGTTGTTAATTTGATTTGTGACTGTGATGTGACTGTGAAGTGTGACTGTGATGTGACTGTGATGTGACTGTGACTGTGATGTGTGGCTGTGATGTGTGTGGCTGTGATGTGTGATGTGTGACTGTGATGTGTGACTGTGATGTGTGACTTTGATGTGACAGTGATGAGACTGTGAAGTGTGACTGTGATGTGTGACTGTGATGTGTGACTGTGATGTGACGTTCCTGTGATGTGTGGCTGTGATGTGACTGTGATGTGTGGCTGTGATGTGTGACTGTGATGTGTGGCTGTGATGTGTGGCTGTGATGTGTGGCTGTGATGTGGCTGACTGTGATGTGTGACGTTGTGTGACTGTGATGTGTGGCTGTGATGTGACTGTGATGTGTGACTGTGATGTGTGGCTGTGATGAATGTCGATGTGTGAGTGATGTTTGACGCTGTGATGTGATGACTTTGATGTGTCTGTGATGTGTGGCTGTGATGTGTGACTGTGATCATGTGTGACTGTGATGTTTGACTGTGA
>NW_026551409.1:0-525 GCF_027596085.1 Anoplopoma fimbria | reverse complement strand
CTGTGATGTGTGACTGTGATGTGACTGTGATGTGTGACTGTGATGTGTGACTGTGATGTGTGACTGTGATGTGTGACTGTGATGTGTGACTGTGATGTGTGACGTTCATGTGACTGTGATGTGTGACTGTGATGTGTGACTGTGATGTGTGGCTGTGATGTGTGGCTGTGATGTGTGACTTTGATGTGTGACTGTGATGTGTGACTGTGATGTGGCTGTGATGTGTGGCTGTGATGTGTGACGTTCATGTGACTGTGATGTGTGGCAGTGATGTGGCTGTGATGTGTGGCTGTGATGTGTGACTGTGATGTGTGACTGTGATGTTTGACTGTGATGTGTGACTGTGATGTGTGACTGTGATGTGTGACGTTCATGTGACTGTGAAGTGTGACTGTGATGTGACTGTGATGTGACTGTGACTGTGATGTGTGGCTGTGATGTGTGTGGCTGTGATGTGTGACGTGTGACTGTGATGTGTGACTGTGATGTGTGACTGTGATGTGTGCCTGTGATGTGTGACTGTGA
>NW_026551408.1:0-646 GCF_027596085.1 Anoplopoma fimbria | reverse complement strand
ATGTGACTGTGATGTGTGGCTGTGATGTGTGGCTGTGATGTGTGACTGTGATGTGTGCTGTGACTGTGATGTGACTTGATGTGACTGTGATGTGTGGCTTTGATGTGTGACTGTGATGTGACTGTGATGTGTGACTGTGATGTGTGACTGTGATGTGTGACTTTGATGTGACTATGATGTGACTGTGATGTGTGGCTGTGATGTGTGCCTGTGATGTGTGGCTGTGATGTGTGACTGTGATGTGACTGATGTGACTGTGATGTGTGGCTGTGATGTGTGGCTGTGATGTGTGACTTTGATGTGACTATAATGTGTGACTGTGATGTGTGACGTTCATGTGACTGTGATGTGTGACTGTGATGTGTGACTGTGATGTGACTGTGATGTGACTGTGATGTGTGAGTGATGTTTGACGTTCATGTGACTGTGATGTGACTGTGATGTGACTGTGACTGTGATGTGTGGCTGTGATGTGTGTGGCTGTGATGTGTGACTGTGATGTGTGACTGTGATGTTTGACTGTGATGTGACTGTGATGTGACTGTGATGTGTGAGTGATGTTTGACGTTCATGTGACTGTGATGTGACTGTGATGTGACTGTGACTGTGATGTGTGGCTGTGATGTGTGTGGCTGTGATGTGTGAT
>NW_026551407.1:0-674 GCF_027596085.1 Anoplopoma fimbria | reverse complement strand
TACATTATCCAATTTCAGTGACTATCCTGCAGAAATATGTTTTGAGAGCTGTAAAGTGGCAAATAGTAGGCTTTTGCACTGTTAACTTTAGTTTTTCCTGAAAATGACATGAGATCGCAAGTAATGCTGTTAGAGCCAGTTTATTGATGGAAACTATGTAAAATATGTTTCTTTCACATTATCCTAATTTTTAGTGACTATCCTGCAGGAATGTGTTTTGAGAGCTGTAAAGTGATAAATGACAGCTTTTGGCAGAATGTATGGCGTTACCCACAGTTTTAGCTGAAAATGACCTGAAATTGCAAATAATGCTGTTTGGAGCCAGTTTCTTGATGGAAACCATTACATTATCCACATTTCAGTGACTATCCTGCAGAAATGTGTTTTGGTAGCTGTAAAGTGGCAAATAGTAGCCTTTTGCATTGTTAACTTTTAGTTTTCCTGAAAATGACCTGAAATTGCAAATACTGCTGTTTAGAGCCAGTTTATTGATGGAAACCATGTAAACTATGTATTCTTTCACATTATCCTAATTTTTAGTGACTATTCTGCAGGAATGTGTTTTGAGAGCTGTAAAGTGATAAATAGCAGCTTTTGGCAGAATGTGTGGCGTTACCCACAGTTTTAGCTGAAAATGACCTGAAATTGCAAATACTGCTGTTTAGAGACAGTTT
>NW_026551406.1:0-869 GCF_027596085.1 Anoplopoma fimbria | reverse complement strand
GCACTGTTAACTTTAGTTTTTCCTGAAAATGACATGAGATCGCAAGTAATGCTGTTTAGAGCCAGTTTCTTGATGGAAACCATGTAAACTATGTATTCTTTCACATTATCCTAATTTTTAGTGACTATCCTGCAGGAATTTGTTTTGAGAGCTGTAAAGTGATAAATAGCAGCTTTTGGCAGAATGTGTGGCGTTACCCACAGTTTTAGCTGAAAATGACCTGAAATTGCAAGTAATGCCGTTTAGAGCCAGTTTCTTGATGGAAACCATTACATTATCCACATTTCAGTGACTATCCTGCAGAAATATGTTTTGGTAGCTGTAAAGTGGCAAATAGTAGCCTTTTGCATTGTTAACTTTAGTTTTTCCTGAAAATGACCTGAAATGGCAAATACTGCTGTTTAGAGCCAGTTTATTGATGGAAACTATGTAAAATATGTTACATTGAACATTATCCTAATTTTTAGTGACTATCCTGCAGGAATGTGTTTTGAGAGCTGTAAAGTGATAAATAGCAGCTTTTGGCAGAATGTGTGGCGTTACCCACAGTTTTAGCTGAAAATGACCTGAAATTGCAAGTAATGCTGTTTAGAGCCAGTTTATTGATGGAAACCATGTAAACTATGTATTCTTTCACATTATCCAAATTTCAGTGACTATCCTGCAGAAATGTGTTTTGGGAGCTGTAAAGTGATAAATAGCAGCTTTTGCACTGTTAACGTTACCCACAGTTTTTCCTGAATATGACCTGAAATTGCAAGTAATGCTGTTTAGAGCCAGTTTCTTGATGGAAACCATGTAAACTATGTATTCTTTCACATTATCCTAATTTTTAGTGACTATCCTGCAGAAATGTGTTTTGAGAGCTG
>NW_026551405.1:0-711 GCF_027596085.1 Anoplopoma fimbria | reverse complement strand
TTTCACATTATCCAAATTTCAGTGACTATCCTGCAGAAATGTGTTTTGTTAGCTGTAAAGTGATAAATAGCAGCTTTTGCACTGTTAACTTTAGTTTTTCCTGAAAATGACCTGAAATTGCAAATACTGCTGTTTAGAGCCAGTTTCTTGATGGAAACCATGTAAACTATGTATTCTTTCACATTATCCTAATTTTTAGTGACTATCCTGCAGGAATGTGTTTTGAGAGCTGTAAAGTGATAAATAGCAGCTTTTGGCAGAATGTGTGGCTTACCCACAGTTTTAGCTGAAAATGACCTGAAATTGCAAATACTGCTGTTTAGAGACAGTTTCTTGATCACATTTCAGTGACTATCCTGCAGAAATATGTTTTGAGAGCTGTAAAGTGGCAAATAGTAGGCTTTTGCACTGTTAACTTTAGTTTTTCCTGAAAATGACCTGAAATTGCAAATACTCCCGTTTAGAGCCAGTTTATTGATGGAAACCATGTAAACTATGTATTCTTTCAAATTATCCTAATTTTTAGTGACTATCCTGCAGGAATGTGTTTTGAGAGCTGTAAAGTGATAAATAGCAGCTTTTGGCAGAATGTGTGGCGTTACCCACAGTTTTAGCTGAAAATGACCTGAAATTGCAAGTAATGCTGTTTAGAGCCAGTTTCTTGATGGAAACCATTACATTATCCACATTTCAGTGACTATCCTGCAGAAA
>NW_026551404.1:0-427 GCF_027596085.1 Anoplopoma fimbria | reverse complement strand
TGTTTTGAGTAGCTGTAAAGTGGCAAATAGTAGCCTTTTGCATTGTTAACTTTAGTTTTTCCTGAAAATGACCTGAAATTGCAAATACTGCTGTTTAGAGCCAGTTTCTTGATGGAAACCATGGAAACTATGTATTCTTTCACATTATCCTTATTTTTAGTGACTATCCTGCAGGAATGTGTTTTGAGAGCTGTAAAGTGATAAATAGCAGCTTTTGGCAGAATGTGTGGCGTTACCCACAGTTTTAGCTGAAAATGACCTGAAATTGCAAATACTGCTGTTTAGAGACAGTTTCTTGATCACATTTCAGTGACTATCCTGCAAATATGTTTTGAGAGCTGTAAAGTGGCAAATAGTAGGCTTTTTTGCACTGTTAACTTTAGTTTTTCCTGAAAATGACCTGAAATTGCAAATACTGCTGTTTAGA
>NW_026551403.1:0-1264 GCF_027596085.1 Anoplopoma fimbria | reverse complement strand
GTAAACTATGTATTCTTTCAAATTATCCTAATTTTTAGTCACTATCCTGCAGGAATGTGTTTTGAGAGCTGTAAAGTGATAATTAGCAGCTTTTGGCAGAATGTTTGGCGTTACCCACAGTTTTAGCTGAAAATGACCTGAAATTGCAAATACTGCTGTTTAGAGACAGTTTGGGAGCTGTAAAGTGATAAATAGCAGCTTTTGCACTGTTAACTTTAGTTTTTCCTGAAAATGACCTGAAATTGCAAATACTGCTGTTTAGAGCCAGTTTCTTGATGGAAACCATGTAAACTTTGTATTCTTTCACATTATCCTAATTTTTAGTGACTATCCTGCAGGAATGTGTTTTGAGAGCTGGAAAGTAAAAAGCAGTTTTTGGCAGAATGTGTGGCGTTACCCAGTTTTAGCTGAAAATGACCTGAAATTGCAAGTAATGCTGTTTAGAGCCAGTTTCTTGATGGAAACCATTACATTATCCACATTTCAGTGACTATCCTGCAGAAATATGTTTTGGTAGCTGTAAAGTGGCAAATAGTAGCCTTTTGCATTGTTAACTTTAGTTTTCCTGAAAATGACCTGAAATTGCAAATACTGCTGTTTAGAGCCAGTTTCTTGATGGAAACTATGTAAAATATGTTCCATTGAACATTATCCTAATTCTTAGTGACTATCCTGCAGGAATGTGTTTTGAGAGCTGTAAAGTGATAAATGATAGCAGCTTTTGGCAGAATGTGTGGCGTTACCCACAGTTTTAGCTGAAAATGACCTGAAATTGCAAGTAATGCTGTTTAGAGCCAGTTTCTTGATCGCCATGTAAACTATGTATTCTTTCACATTATCCAAATTTCAGTGACTATCCCAGAAATGTGTTTTGTTAGCTGTAAAGTGATAAATAGCAGCTGTGGTAATCGTTAACTTTAGTTTTTCCTGAAAATGACCTTGAAATTGCAAATACTGCTGTTTAGAGCCAGTTTATTGATGGAAACCATGTGTGGCAGTGGGCGTGGTCTGCGCTCCAGCTGCAGGCGGAGAGGTGGGGAGTGGTTCAATCATACAGCTGTAACACTGTGCTAATCAGGCTGAATCTTATTTAAAGCAGTAGCAGGCGGGAGTTCGAGATAGACAGTCACAGACGAGGAACGGACTGAGACAGAGCGAAGCCATCAGAGAGGTGGCGACGGAACGAGACCGGAAGCCATCAGAGAGGTGACGTTACGGGAACGCTGGACCGAGTGCGCCCGAGAAGCCGGGCAGCAAGCGGAGC
>NW_026551402.1:0-1016 GCF_027596085.1 Anoplopoma fimbria | reverse complement strand
GTACTTCGTTCAGTTACGTATTGCTGGTATGGCCGTAAGCAAATATTGTGCCTACCAAAGGGCCTTTTAAAGATACTATATCACCACGCTTTGCTCTTTCGTCTATACAGGGAGCGCCTGCAGATTGCCAGACACACTCACAGCTTTTAAATGTCAAATCAGAATGTACAAAGTGGCTATAAGGATCACAAATGTAGTGCAGTAAAAATATTAATATTTACTGTTGAAATGTAGAATACGTTAGCATAAAATTGAAAAGAAAATGATCGATGAGCTTAGGAATGATGAAAGCCATCATTTAACTGGATTTGTGTCATTTCTATACCGGCAAGTCATGATCTAGCTATTTCCTTCCCACCCTGTCGGTGTCCACTGAAAAAGCAGCAGCGCCCTCTGCTTTTTGTAAAGAGGAGTGAAAAAGCTTACAGCACCTGGTATTCCCAGGCGGTCTCCCATCCAAGTACTGACCAGGCCCGACCCTGCTTAGCTTCCGAGATCAGACGAGATCGGGCGTGTTCAGGGTGGTATGGCCGTAAGCAAATATTGTGCCTACCAAAGGGCCTTTTAAAGATACTATATCACCACGCTTTGCTCTTTCGTCTATACAGGGAGCGCCTGCAGATTGCCAGACACACTCACAGCTTTTAAATGTCAAATCAGAATGTACAAAGTGGCTATAAGGATCACAAATGTAGTGCAGTAAAAATATTAATATTTACTGTTGAAATGTAGAATACGTTAGCATAAAATTGAAAAGAAAATGATCGATGAGCTTAGGAATGATGAAAGCCATCATTTAACTGGATTTGTGTCATTTCTATACCGGCAAGTCATGATCTAGCTATTTCCTTCCCACCCTGTCGGTGTCCACTGAAAAAGCAGCAGCGCCCTCTGCTTTTTGTAAAGAGGAGTGAAAAAAGCTTACAGCACCTGGTATTCCCAGGCGGTCTCCCATCCAAGTACTGACCAGGCCCGACCCTGCTTAGCTTCCGAGATCAGACGAGATCGGGCGTGTT
>NW_026551401.1:0-782 GCF_027596085.1 Anoplopoma fimbria | reverse complement strand
GCTGAACAAATTGTTAAACTTCAATAATTATTCATAGTCAACTTATATAGTGCATTTATTTAAGCTCTCAACAGCATAACCATACAGCTTCGCCACATCGAGGGAAAACACGGCACACGCAGCGCAGGTGGAATCAGCCGTTCAAAACCAGTCTGCATGAATCGTATGACAACTGGATGCGGCAAGGAATACATCGAAGGGGAGACCATGAGAGCCCCAGCTCGCCGCATAGTAGCCTGGGTGCTTTAAGCGTGGAAGAAGCTGGATACGGAATTAGGTGAAAAACTGTGTGTGTGTGTGTGTGTGTGTGTGTGTGTGTGTGTGTGTGTGTGTGTGTGTGTGTATGTGTGTGTTTGTGTATACTCTATTTCGAGCCTGCATGAGAGTTCAATGTTGTCATTAGCTGTAGTCTTTCTGTGACCAATCGCAGTTCAAGGCCGACCTGGGCTGAATTTGCAACATTTTGCAACAAATTATTCTAAATCTGCCCATACATGGACATATGAATATTCAAATTTTCAATGGGGAGACCCCCGGACCCCCCTAGAGAGATAATATCCTTCTCACCTTTTTCACCCCTGACCCGTTTTCATGCCTGATCCATTCTCTCTCAACCACCCTCTATAACCTCCTCATCCCAATGTGTCTCTTGTAAACATATTATTTCTGCCTCACACACCATCAAAGGCTTGCTGCCTCTGTTCCTGTCCCCTTAGCCCATTAGCATTAAAAGAAGATATCCTGATCATTAAAAGTATAAATGAGAAGAGATTCCACACGTT
>NW_026551400.1:0-551 GCF_027596085.1 Anoplopoma fimbria | reverse complement strand
GTTTGTCTGTCTCTCTGTTTGTTTGTCTCTCTGTCTGTCTCTCTGTTTGTCTCCCTGTCTGTCTGTCTCTCTGTTTGTCTCTCTGTCTCTCTGTTTGTCTCTCTGTTTGTCTCTCTGTCTCTCTGTTTGTCTCTCTGTTTGTCTCTCTGTTTGTCTCTCTGTTTGTCTCTCTGTCTGTCTGTCTCTCTGTTTGTCTCTCTGTCTGTCTCTCTGTTTGTCTCTCTGTCTCTCTGTCTGTCTCTCTGTTTGTCTCACTGTCTGTCTGTCTCTCTGTTTGTCTCTCTGTCTGTCTCTCTGTTTGTCTCTCTGTCTCTCTGTTTGTCTCTCTGTTTGTCTCTCTGTCTCTCTGTTTGTCTCTCTCTCTCTCTGTTTGTCTGTCTGTCTCTCTCTTTGTCTCCCTGTTTGTCTGTCTCTCTGTCTGTTTGTCTCTCTGTCTCTCTGTTTGTCTCTCTGTTTGTCTCTCTCTCTGTTTGTCTCTCTGTCTCTCTATTTGTCTCTCTGTTTGTCTCTCTCTCTCTCTGTTTGTCTCTCTCTTTGTCTTTCTATTTGTC
>NW_026551399.1:0-458 GCF_027596085.1 Anoplopoma fimbria | reverse complement strand
CTCTGTTTGTCTCTCTATTTGTCTCTTTGTTTGTCTCTCTCTCTCTCTGTTTGTCTCTCTATTTGTCTCTCTGTCTCTCTGTTTGTCTCTCTGTCTGTCTCTCTGTTTGTCTCTCTGTCTGTCTCTCTGTCTCTCTGTTTGTCTCACTGTCTGTCTGTCTCTCTGTTTGTCTCTCTGTCTGTCTCTCTGTTTGTCTCTCTGTCTCTCTGTTTGTCTCTCTGTTTGTCTCTCTGTCTCTCTGTTTGTCTCTCTCTCTCTCTGTTTGTCTGTCTGTCTCTCTGTTTGTCTCCCTGTTTGTCTGTCTCTCTGTCTGTTTGTCTCTCTGTCTCTCTGTTTGTCTCTCTGTTTGTCTCTCTCTCTGTTTGTCTCTCTGTCTCTCTATTTGTCTCTCTGTTTGTCTCTCTCTCTCTCTGTTTGTCTCTCTCTTTGTCTTTCTATTTGTCTCTCTGTTTATCTCT
>NW_026551398.1:0-1074 GCF_027596085.1 Anoplopoma fimbria | reverse complement strand
TTTCAGCCTTAAAATACCCCAAAAGTGTCTTTTCTGACAGGAAACCATACTTTACATGAGTTTCTTCAAGTAAGGGCCTCTGGACTCATTTACTTGTGTTTTAATGGAAATGCATCACTTTTAGATGCATTTTACAGCTTTTCTCTTTCAAAAAGAGCGTTTCAGCCTTAAAATACCCCAAAAGTGTCTTTTCTGACGAAACCATACTTTACATGAGTTTCTTCAAGTAGGGCCTCTGGACTCATTTACTTGTGTTTTAATGGAAATGCATCACTTTTAGATGCATTTACAGCTTTTCTGCTGCAAAAAGACGTTTCAGCCTTAAAATACCCCCAAAGTGTCTTTTCTGACAGGAAACCATACTTTACATGAGTTTCTTCAAGTAAGGGCCTCTGGACTCATTTAACAAGTTTCCTTTGTGTTTTCATGAAAACATGCATCACTTTTAGATGAATTTAAAGCTTTTCTACTGCAAAAAGACGTTTCAGCCTTAAAATACCCCAAAAGTGTCTTTTCTGACAGGAATTCATACTTTACATGCGTTTCTTCAAGTAAGGGCCTCTGGACTCATAATAACAAGTTTCCTTATGTTTTCATGTAAATTCATCACTTTTAGATGCATTTACAGCTTTTCTACTGCAAAAAGACGTTTCAGCCTTAAAATACCCCAAAAGTGTCTTTTCTAACCGGAAACCATACTTTACATGCGTTTCTTCAAGTAAGGGCCTCTGTTTACTTGTGTTTTAATGGAAATGCATCACTTTTAGATGCATTTTTACAGCTTTTCTGCTGCAAAAGGCGTTTCAGCCTTAAAATACCCCAAAAGTGTCTTTTCTGACAGGAAACCATACTTTACATGAGTTTCTTCAAGTAAGGGCCCTGGACTCATAATAACAAGTTTCCTTGTGTTTTCATGAAAACATGATACTTTCATCACTTTGAGATGCATTAACAGCTTTTCTGCTGCAAAAAGACGTTTCAGCCTTAAAATACCCAAAGTGTCTTTTCTGACGGAAACCATACTTTACATGAGTTTCTTCAAGTAAGGGCCTCTGGACTCATTTACTTGTGTTT
>NW_026551397.1:0-602 GCF_027596085.1 Anoplopoma fimbria | reverse complement strand
TTCTTTCAAATTATCCTAATTTTTAGTGACAATCCTGCAGGAATGTGTTTTGAGAGCTGTAAAGTGATAAATAGCAGCTTTTGGCAGAATGTGTGGCGTTACCCACAGTTTTAGCTGAAAATGACCTGAAATTGCAAGTAATGCTGTTTAGAGCCAGTTTCTTGATGGAAACCATTACATTATCCACATTTCAGTGACTATCCTGCAGAAATATGTTTTGTTAGCTGTAAAGTCAGAAATAGCAGCTTTTGCACTGTTAACTTTAGTTTTTTCTGAAAATGACCTGAAATTGCAAATACTGCTGTTTAGAGCCAGTTTCTTGATGGAAACCATGTAAACTATGTATTCTTTCACATTATCCTAATTTTTAGTGACTATCCTGCAGGAATGTGTTTTGAGAGCTGTAAAGTGATAAATAGCAGCTTTTGGCAGAATGTGTGGCGTTACCCACAGTTGTAACTGAAAATTACCTGAAATTGCAAATACTGTTGTTTAGAGCCATGCAGTTTCTGATGGAAACCATGTAAACTATGTATTCTTTCACATTATCCTAATTTTTAGTGACAATCCTGCAGGAATGTGTTTTGAGAGCTAGCTGTAAA
>NW_026551396.1:0-847 GCF_027596085.1 Anoplopoma fimbria | reverse complement strand
CCAAAAGTGTCTTTTCTGACAGGAAACCATACTTTACATGAGTTTCTTCAAGTAAGGGCCCTGGACTCATAATATCAAGTTTCCTTGTGTTTTCATGAAAACATGATACTTTCATCACTTTGAGATGGTCAATGCTTTTCTGTTGCAAAAGACGTTTCAGCCTTAAAATACCCCAAAGTGTCTTCTGAAAGGAATTCATACTTTACATGAGTTTCTTCAAGTAAGGGCCTCTGGACTCATTTACTTGTGTTTTCATGTAAATGCATCACTTTGAGATGCATTTACAGCTTTTCTGCTGCAAAAAGACGTTTCAGCCTTAAAATACCCCAAAAGTGTCTTTTCTGACAGGAAACCATACTTTACATGAGTTTCTTCAAGTAAGGGCCCTGGACTCATAATAACAAGTTTCCTTGTGTTTTCATGAAAACATGATACTTTCATCACTTTTAGATGAATTTAAAGCTTTTCTACTGCAAAAAGACGTTTCAGCCTTAAAATACCCCAAAAGTGTCTTTTCTAACCGGAATTCATACTTTACATGAGTTTCTTCAAGTAAGGGCCTCTGGACTCATAATAACAAGTTTCCTTATGTTTTCATGTAAATGTCATCACTTTTAGATGCATTTACAGCTTTTCTGCTGCAAAAAGACGTTTCAGCCTTAAAATACCCCAAAAGTGTCTTTTCTGACAGGAAACCATACTTTACATGAGTTTCTTCAAGTAAGGGCCTCTGGACTCATTTACTTGTGTTTTCATGTAAATGCATCACTTTTAGATGCATTTACAGCTTTTCTGCTGCAAAAAGACGTTTCAGCCTTAAAATACCCCAAAAGTGTCTTTTCTGACA
>NW_026551395.1:0-527 GCF_027596085.1 Anoplopoma fimbria | reverse complement strand
GGAATTAATACTTTACATGAGTTTCTTCAAGTAAGGGCCTCTGGACTCATTTACTTGTGTTTTCATGTAAATGCATCACTTTTAGATGCATTTACAGCTTTTCTGCTGCAAAAAGACGTTTCAGCCTTAAAATACCCCAAAAGTGTCTTTTCTGACAGGAAACCATACTTTACATGAGTTTCTTCAAGTAAGGGCCTCTGGACTCATTTACTTGTGTTTTAATGGAAATGCATCACTTTTAGATGCATTTACAGCTTTTCTGCTGCAAAAAGACGTTTCAGCCTTAAAATACCCCAAAAGTGTCTTTTCTGACAGGAAACCATACTTTACATGAGTTTCTTCAAGTAAGGGCCCTGGACTCATAATAACAAGTTTCCTTGTGTTTTCATGAAAACATGATACTTTCATCACTTTGAGATGCATTAACAGCTTTTCTGCTGCAAAAAGACGTTTCAGCCTTAAAATACCCCAAAAGTGTCTTTTCTGACAGGAAACCATACTTTACATGAGTTTCTTCAAGTAAGGGC
>NW_026551394.1:0-745 GCF_027596085.1 Anoplopoma fimbria | reverse complement strand
TGTTTTCATGTAAATGCATCACTTTTAGATGCATTTACAGCTTTTCTGCTGCAAAAAGACGTTTCAGCCTTAAAATACCCCAAAAGTGTCTTTTCTGACAGGAAACCATACTTTACATGAGTTTCTTCAAGTAAGGGCCCTGGACTCATAATAACAAGTTTCCTTGTGTTTTCATGAAAACATGATACTTTCATCACTTTGAGATGCATTAACAGCTTTTCTGCTGCAAAAAGACGTTTCAGCCTTAAAATACCCCAAAAGTGTCTTTTCTGACAGGAAACCATACTTTACATGAGTTTCTTCAAGTAAGGGCCCTGGACTCATAATAACAAGTTTCCTTGTGTTTTCATGAAAACATGATACTTTCATCACTTTTAGATGAATTTAAAGCTTTTCTACTGCAAAAAGACGTTTCAGCCTTAAAATACCCCAAAAGTGTCTTTTCTAACCGGAATTCATACTTTACATGAGTTTCTTCAAGTAAGGGCCTCTGGACTCATAATAACAAGTTTCCTTATGTTTTCATGTAAATTCATCACTTTTAGATGCATTTACAGCTTTTCTGCTGCAAAAAGACGTTTCAGCCTTAAAATACCCCAAAAGTGTCTTTTCTGACAGGAAACCATACTTTACATGAGTTTCTTCAAGTAAGGGCCTCTGGACTCATAATAACTAGTTTCCTTGTGTTTTCATGAAAACATGATACTTTCATCACTTTTAGATGCATTTACAGCTTTTCTGCTGC
>NW_026551393.1:0-637 GCF_027596085.1 Anoplopoma fimbria | reverse complement strand
AAAGACGTTTCAGCCTTAAAATACCCCAAAAGTGTCTTTTCTGACAGGAAACCATACTTTACATGAGTTTCTTCAAGTAAGGGCCTCTGGACTCATTTACTTGTGTTTTCATGTAAATGCATCACTTTTAGATGCATTTACAGCTTTTCTGCTGCAAAAAGACGTTTCAGCCTTAAAATACCCCAAAAGTGTCTTTTCTGACAGGAAACCATACTTTACATGAGTTTCTTCAAGTAAGGGCCTCTGGACTCATTTACTTGTGATTTAATGGAAATGCATCACTTTTAGATGCATTTACAGTTTTCTGCTGCAAAAAGACGTTTTCAGCCTTAAAATACCCCAAAAGTGTCTTTTCTGACAGGAAAATACTTTACATGAGTTTCTTCAAGTAAGGGCCTGGACTCATTTAACAAGTTTCCTTGTGTTTTCATGAAAACATGCATCACTTTTAGATGCATTTAAAGCTTTTCTACTGCCAAAAGACGTTTCAGCCTTAAAATACCCCAAAAGTGTCTTTTCTGACAGGAAACCATACTTTACATGCGTTTCTTCAAGTAAGGGCCTCTGGACTCATAATAACAAGTTTCCTTATGTTTTCATGTAAATTCATCACTTTTAGATGCATTTACAGCTTTTC
>NW_026551392.1:0-553 GCF_027596085.1 Anoplopoma fimbria | reverse complement strand
CTGCAAAAAGACGTTTCAGCCTTAAAATACCCCAAAAAGTGTCTTTTCTGACAGGAATTCATACTTTACATGAGTTTCTTCAAGTAAGGGCCTCTGGACTCATTTACTTGTGTTTTCATGTAAATGCATCACTTTGAGATGCATTTACAGCTTTTCTGCTGCAAAAAGACGTTTCAGCCTTAAAATACCCCAAAAGTGTCTTTTCTGACAGGAAACCATACTTTACATGAGTTTCTTCAAGTAAGGGCCCTGGACTCATAATAACAAGTTTCCTTGTGTTTTCATGAAAACATGATACTTTCATCACTTTTAGATGAATTTAAAGCTTTTCTACTGCAAAAAGACGTTTCAGCCTTAAAATACCCCAAAAGTGTCTTTTCTGACAGGAAACCATACTTTACATGAGTTTCTTCAAGTAAGGGCCTCTGGACTCATAATAACAAGTTTCCTTATGTTTTCATGTAAATTGCATCACTTTTAGATGCATTTACAGCTTTTCTGCTGCAAAAAGACGTTTCAGCCTTAAAATACCCCAAAAGTGTCTTTTCTGACA
>NW_026551391.1:0-524 GCF_027596085.1 Anoplopoma fimbria | reverse complement strand
TTTCTTCAAGTAAGGGCCTCTGGACTCATAACAATTTACTTGTGTTTTACATGTAAATGCATCACTTTTAGATGCATTTACAGCTTTTCTGCTGCAAAAAGACGTTTCAGCCTTAAAATACCCCAAAAGTGTCTTTTCTGACAGGAAACCATACTTTACATGAGTTTCTTCAAGTAAGGGCCTCTGGACTCATAATAACAAGTTTCCTTATGTTTTCATGTAAATTCATCACTTTTAGATGCATTTACAGCTTTTCTGCTGCAAAAAGACGTTTCAGCCTTAAAATACCCCAAAAGTGTCTTCTCTGAAAGGAATTCATACTTTACATGAGTTTCTTCAAGTAAGGGCCTCTGGACTCATTTACTTGTGTTTTCATGTAAATGCATCACTTTGAGATGCATTTACAGCTTTTCTGCTGCAAAAAGACGTTTCAGCCTTAAAATACCCCAAAAGTGTCTTTTCTGACAGGAAACCATACTTTACATGAGTTTCTTCAAGTAAGGGCCCTGGACTCATAATAACAA
>NW_026551390.1:0-658 GCF_027596085.1 Anoplopoma fimbria | reverse complement strand
AATAGCAGCTTTTGGCAGAATGTGTGGCGTTACCCACAGTTTTAGCTGAAAATTACCTGAAATTGCAAGTAATGCTGTTTAGAGCCAGTTTCTTGATGGAAACCATTACATTATCCACATTTCAGTGACTATCCTGCAGAAATATGTATTGGTAGCTGTAAAGTAGCAAATAAGTAAACCTTTTGCATTGTTAACTTTAGTTTTCCTGAAAATGACCTGAAATACCAAATACTGCTGTTTAGAAAACAGTTTTATTGATGGAAACTATGTAAAATATGTTACATTGAACATTGTTAACTTTAGTTTTTCCTGAAAATGACCTGAAATTGCAAATACTGCATGTTTAGAGCCAGTTTATTGATGGAAACCATGTGTGGCAGTGGGCGTGGTCTGCGCTCAGCTGCAGGCGAGAGAGGTGGGGGAGTGGTTCATTGGAACAGTGCCGGGGTGAGTTCAATCAACACGGCTGTAACATGGTGCTAATCAGGCTGAATGTATTTAAGCAGTAGCAGGCGGGAGTTCGAGATAGACAGTCACAGACGAGGAACGGACTGAGACAGAGCGAAGCCATCAGAGAGGTGGCGACGGAACGAGACCGAAGCCATCAGAGAGGTGACGTTACGGGAACGCTGGACCGAGTGCGCCCGAGAAGCCGGGC
>NW_026551389.1:0-2252 GCF_027596085.1 Anoplopoma fimbria | reverse complement strand
ATACAGGAGGATGAGCCGTCCAGATAAACATCCGTGAAAACATCATGACGTGACGTCACTGCACCGCGACTGTGACAAACGCGAAACATTAAATAAAGATAATAAAACATTAAATAAAGATATTAAAACATTAAATAAAGATATTAAAACATTAAATAAAGAGAATGAAACATTAAATAAATAGAATAAAACATTAAATAAAGATATTAAAACATTAAACAAAGAGAATAAAACATTAAATGAAGATAATAAAACATTAAATAAAGAGAATGAAACATTAAATAAAGAGAATATAACATTTAATAAAGATAATGAAACATTAAATAAATAGAATAAAACATTAAATAAAGATAATAGATGATGTTTCAGCCTTCGTGGCATCAACTTAAGATCTTAAAAATAAGAACTTGAAAATGTAAATATATACATATATATATATATATATATATATAAATATATTGTGTTTTATATGTATGAACAAATGTCTCAATAAAGTTATTGAATTAAAAAAAAAATTAAAAATTAAAATTAAAAAAATAATTAAAAATTAAAATTAAAAAATAAATAAATAAATAAAATCTACCCGGCATGCAATGCGCGGTGATCGCCGGAACCTATTTCCCGGTCACCGGGATTCTACCGGGACGCCTCCTCTAGTTTCCAGACGGCTCAACAACACCGTAATCCGCACACCGCATACAGGAGGATGAGCCGTCCAGATAAACATCCGTGAAAACATCATGACGTGACGTCACTGCACCGTGACTGTGACAAACGCTAAACATTAAATAAAGATAATAAAACATTAAATAAAGATAATGATCTTTCGTTTATATGTATGAACAAATGTCTCAAGAAAGTTATTGAATTTAAAAAAATAAAATAAAATAAAAACTACCCGGCATGCAATGCGCGGTGATCGCCGGAACCTATTTCCCGGTCACCGGGATTCTACCGGACGGCTCCTCTAGCTCCCGGACGGCTCAACCTCCTCTAGCTATGCTATCCTTCCGCTTTCAGCCCGCGGTCGCGGTCATTTTCACGCGGATTCAGCAGCATGGAGAGACAGGCTGATGGCACCACTGTTTAGCCACTTCATGCTCTCTTTTACGGACGTTTTCAGCTGGCGGTCGCGGTCATTTTTTAGGCGGATGGAGCAGCATGGTTGTTTCGGTTCATTTTACGCCGTTTTAGTGTGCTAAAAGACCCGCTGTCACTCCCAGAGTTTACCCTGACTTGGAGCACTCTGCTGCGGGTGTTTTGACGCTGTGATGCCGGTCATTTTACGCCGTTTCACTGCCTTAAAAGACAGATTAAGCCGGATTTCAGCACTAAAATCCTCCGGAAAGCGCCTGCTATTTTTTTCCTCCCTGGGCTGCTGGAGGTCATTTTACGCCGTTTTAGTGTGCTAAAAGACCGGCTGGAGGTTGAGCCGCCGGTCCACCGGTACCGGTACCGTGAAAAACACCGTAATCCGGCACACCGGTATACAGGAGGATGAGCCGTCCAGATAAACATCCGTGAAAACATCATGACGTGACGTCACTGCACCGCGACTGTGACAAACGCGAAACATTAAATAAAGATAATAAAACATTAAATAAAGATAATGATCTTTCGTTTATATGTATGAACAAATGTCTCAAGAAAGTTATTGAATTTAAAAAAATAAAATAAAATAAAAACTACCTGGCATGCAATCCGCGGTGATCGCCGGAACCTATTTCCCGGTCACCGGGATTCTACCGGGACGGCTCCTCTAGCTCCCGGACGGCTCAACCTCCTCTAGCTATGCTATCCTTCCGCTTTCAGCCCGCGGTCGCGTCATTTTCACGCGGATTCAGCAGCATGGAGAGACAGGCTGATGGCACCACTGTTTAGCCACTTCATGCTCTCTTTTACGGACGTTTTCAGCTGGCGGTCGCGGTCATTTTTTAGGCGGATGGAGCAGCATGGTTGTGTCGGTTCATTTTACGCTGTTTTAGTGTGCTAAAAGACCCGCTGTCACTCCCAGAGTTTACCCTGACTTGGAGCACTCTGCTGCGGGTGTTTTGACGCTGTGATGCCGGTCATTTTACGCCGTTTCACTGCCTTAAAAGACAGATTCAGCCGGATTTCAGCACTAAAATCCTCCGGAAAGCGCCTGCTATTTTTTTCCTCCCTGGGCTGCTGGAGGTCATTTTACGCCGTTTTAGTGTGCTAAAAGACCGCTGGAGGTTGAGCCGTCGGTCCACCGGTACCGTACCGTGAAA
>NW_026551388.1:0-1374 GCF_027596085.1 Anoplopoma fimbria | reverse complement strand
ACATCCGTGAAAAACATCATGACGTGATCGCCACTGCACCGCGACTGTGACAAACGCGAAACATTAAATAAAGATAATAAAACATTAAACAAAGATATTAAAACATTAAATAAAGAGAATGAAACATTAAATAAATAGAATAAAAACATTAAATAAAGATATTAAAAAAAAAAAAATTAAAATTAAAAATAAATAAATAAATAAAATCTAAATGCAATGCGCGGTGATCGCCGAACCTTTATTTTTAAATAAAGAGAATATAACATTAAATAAAGGCTAATAGCATTAAACGGACGGCTAAACCTTAAATAAGCTATGCTATCCTTCCCTTTTCAGCCTTCGGTGAAACATTTTCAAGCGGATTAGCAGCATGGAAGAATAGGCTGATGGCACCAAATGTTTAGCCACTTAAATAAAGATAATACGGACGTTTTCAGCCGGTTCGCATCAAAAAAATTTTAAAACGGATGGAAAATAAATAATGTTTCAAGGTTCATTTATATTGTGTTTTAGTGTGCTAAAAGACCCGCTGTCACTCCCAGAGTTTACCCTGACTTGGAAAACTCTGTAAAAAATTTTGACGCTGTGATGCCGGTCATTTTACGCCCGTTAAACTGCCTTAAAAACAGATTAAGCCGGATTTACAGGAGGATGAAATCCTCCGGAAAGCGCCTGCTCACCGAAAACATCCCTGGGCTGCTGTGAAAAACACCGTAATCCGGCACACCGGTATACAGGAGGATGAGCCGTCCAGATAAACATCCGTGAAAACATCATGACGTGACGCAATGTACTTGAAAATGTAAATATATACATATATATATATATATATATATATAAATATATTGTGTTTTATATGTATGAACAAATGTCTCAATAAAGTTATTGAATTAAAAAAAAAAAAAAATTAAAATTAAAAAAAAAAAATTAAAAATTAAAATTAAAAAATAAATAAATAAATAAAATCTACCCGGCATGCAATGCGCGGTGATCGCCGAACCTATTTCCTGGTCACCGGATTCTACCGGACGCCTCCTCTAGCTTTCAGACGGCTCAACCTCCTCTAGCTATGCTAGCTATAGGAGGTTGAGCCGCCGGTCCACCGGTACCGGTACCGTGAAAACACCGTAATCCGCACACCTGCATACAGGAGGATGAGCCGGCCCAGATAAACATCCGTGAAAACATCATGACGGACGTCACTGCACCGCGACTGTGACAAACGCGAAACATTAAATAAAGATAATAAAACATTAAATAAAGATAATGATCTTTCGTTTATATGTATGAACAAATGTCTCAAGAAAGTTATTGAATTTAAAAAAATAAAATAAAATAAAAACTACCCGGCATAATGCGGATCGCCGAACCTAT
>NW_026551387.1:0-1073 GCF_027596085.1 Anoplopoma fimbria | reverse complement strand
TATATATATATATATATATATAAATATATTGTGTTTTATATGTATGAACAAATGTCTCAATAAAGTTATTGAATTAAAAAAAATTAAAAATTAAAATTAAAAAAAAAAAAATTAAAAATTAAAATTAAAAATAAATAAATAAATAAAATCTACCCGGCATGCAATGCGCGGTGATCGCGGAACCTATTTCCCGGTCACCGGGATTCTACCGGACGCCTCCTCTATCTCCCAGACGGCTCAACCTCCTCTAGCTATGCTAGCTATAGGAGGTTGAGCCAAGCCGGTCCACCGGTACCGTACCGTGAAAACACCGGGCATCCGGCACACCGGTATACAGGAGGATGAGCCGTCCAGATAAACATCCGTGAAAACATCATGACGTGACGCCACTGCACCGCGACTGTGACAAACGCGAAACATTAAATAAAGATAATAAAACATTAAATAAAGATAATGATCTTTCGTTTATATGTATGAACAAATGTCTCAAGAAAGTTATTGAATTTAAAAAATAAAATAAAATAAAACTACTCTGGCATGCAATCCGCGGTGATCGCCGAACCTATTTCCCGGTCACCGGGATTCTACCGGACGGCTCCTCTAGCCTCCCGGACGGCTTCAACTCCTCCTCTAGCTATGCTATCCTTCCGCTTTTCGCCCGCGGCCGCGGTCATTTTCTACGCGGATTCAGCAGCATGGAGATGAGACATGGCACCACTGTTTAGCCACTTCATGCTCTCTTTTTACGGATCGCTTAGCTGGCGGTCACGTCATTTTTAGGCGGATGGAGCAGCATGGTTGTGGCCGTTCATTTTACGCTGCTTTAGTGTGCTACAAAAGACCCGCTGTCACTCCCAGAGTTTACCCTGACTTGGAGCACTCTGCTGCGGGTGTTTTGACGCTGTGATGCCGGCCATTTTACGCGTTCACTGCCTTAAAAGACAGATTCAGCCGGATTTCAGCACTAAACTTCTCCGAAAGCGCCTGCTATTTTTTTCCTCCCTGGGCTGCTGGAGGTCATTTTACGCTGCTTTAGTGTGCTAAAAGACCGGCTGGAGGTTGAGCGCCGGTCC